>NW_015652147.1:55008-65308 GCF_001515625.1 Sinocyclocheilus rhinocerous
CAACTACTGAACTTAGAATTCGAACATTATATTCATGTGTAATGGGGTTTTGGGCTGTTGTAGCACCTCTAAATATTAATATTTAATTTATGTCAGTACCATGTGAAAAGTGAAAGGAATTATCAAGGAATTATTAAGCATGTCAAATGTTTCTCTCTTGACTATTAAAACTGTGATGTTATGCTAACTCCATTTCCCATAATGCTTTACTGGACCTTTTTCCTGGTTTCTTCATGTCTGGTCAGTAGTGCTGGGCGGTATGACCAAAAATTTATATCACGGTATTTTTCAAAATTATACCGGTTTCATGGTACATGACGGTATTTCTTTTTTTCATGCATGACCGGGTGTTAACCATATTTTCTACTGATTGAGAGAGGAAATACTGCAGTATATTGACTTAGAATGCCCTATTTTACTGTCATGATGAGTGAATATTGTCAAAAAATACCACACTAAATAGTGACTAAACACGACCCCTTTTAATACATGTTAACCAGGAGTCACAGGAGTCACTGTTCTATGGAAAAAAGCCGCTAAAAGGGTCTGGAAGTTGCTAAATCTAGTGCTAAAGTAAAAAATGTGAGTATTTACTTTTTTTTTAGGCATAACCTGAGAAAATGGCAACATCTAGTAAAAAATTGTTTTAAAAAAATTAATTTTGAAGCCTTGCCAATAGAATGAAAGCCTATTAATAAAGACTGCATCATTTTAATTGTTAAATGGCCCTGGGATTAAAAATTGCTGTTTTAATGGGTTTCATTGGTCCTGATTGTAGCTATTTTGTGTACCTAGTGTAAAATAAATAATATAGAAAAATAAAGTAAATACAGGTAAAATATTACAATTCTAATACAAATATGCACTTGTGTCCAAATGTATGCAGTTGGCATTAACACAGCCAAAATTATATATAAAAAAAAAAAAACTGAAAAAGTTTTAGGACAGCCAAGCTTTAATAAAGACAGCTTAAAACTATTTGCATCTTCAGACCTTAAAGTCATGTGAACGAAGCAGAGACATCAGAGATAAACATGAATGCAAAAGTTGTGGTCCCTTATAAGGCACTGTTTATGAAGGGTTAAAAATACCTTATCAAAGAGCCCGGATTTACAGATGAGTTTTTCACGAGCTGCAGTGTTGATGGCAATGGTGAAACGGACATGAGGTATCAGCAACTGTAAGGAGAAAATGAAGCATTTTTTAAAAACTGTCAGCAAAACACTGGCCTTCAATAAAACAATAAACCACTCTAGGCCACTATGTGACACTGTCACACAAGACACATGTTCTACCTGCTCAATATATCATTGTGGTTTAATATATATTGAAGTTTTATTAGGTATTACTGTGTTCTTAGCCATTTTATTCCTCTTATCTATTTTATGTGTGTAGGTCTTTAAATGGTCTTGGGTTCTGACAGCAAATAGATTCCATAAAGGAAGTAGCATGGCAAACAAAATGGCGGTCACAAACTGGTGATCATGACTAGCTGGACCGTGGAGTCACTTTTAAGGACTTTTCCCAGCTTCACTGGATTATCTCTTCTTTTGGCTTTGTATATACACCAGTGGACACTTGGAGCACGCCAGGATTCGTAAGGACTGATTTATGGTATGGAACTGAAGAACCCTTTGCTTTTAACAGCCTAGGTTTTCCATGTGGAAATTGTAAGTACAATTCATTTATTCACTTTATAACTGTTGTACATCTTTTCAAACACCCCTAACTTCACACAGTTTTGATCTGACCCCATTTTTACAATTGGGCCAATAAGGCCAATCGTTACAACTTGATTCAGTGTTTGTACAACAGGTAAGGGGCTTTGTGCCAAAATCACTGTAACACCCTGCCTTTTTGCTTTTATAGCAAGAGCAATGACAAAGGACAACAATGTTTATTAAGTATCAATAAGACTTACTACCAATTATAACACTAATCGAGCAAGATGGCGGCGCGCACAGTCGCAGCGGCTTTGAGCTCCTACAATTGGCATAGTTTTTGCATGTTGTTGGTGGTGCAATTATCGAGCACTTAACTTCTGTACAGCCATGACAAACTTTTAGAACTAAATTCTGGAATACATTATCTACCAGCGGAGACATTTATTCCTCCGGAGCTCTTAAGACCACCACCGGGAGCTCTTGCTGAAGTGAGACTGAGGAGGAGACGCTGTGAGCGGAGACAGAAGAGAGGAAAGCGTGCGGGTGTGTGGGCCAGGCTAAAGGCTAACTCGTCCAAGCCCCCGCTTCCTTCCATCTTCCTCTTTAATGCACGGTCGATCCGCAATAAGATAGATGAACTACATCTACAGCTGGCGACCCAGAGGACCATATACAACTGTTGCAGCATGATTTCACCGAAACGTGGCTGGACAGCACCACTCCGGATGAGGCTATTGAGCTAGCAGGTCGTACCCTTCTATGGGTTTGGAACGACATGGGGGTACGTGATTAATAACAAAATTTCCATTTTGGGGTGGAGTATCCCTTTAACCGCATGTGACGTTTCCAACATGATTACGTAATGTGCAAAGTAAGTAATGCGCAAGCAGAGTTACAGCAAGACGAGCATTTAGGGTTAAAAAGTATATGAATCTCATTTGTTTTTGGAATTTCGGCTGTGATCGTGTAGAGCTGCATTGAAACTGCATTTTTAACCTTTAATCCATTGAGCACCATTGAAGTCCTCTATACGGAGAAAAATCCTGATACGTTTTCTTCAAAAACCTTAATTTCTTTATGACCGAAGAAAGACGTGAACATCTTGTAAATTATAGGGAAATTTTTATTCTGGAAGTTAACTAACCCTGCTTTCTCTGGACATTAAATAATGGTGCATTCCAGTAAACTGACTTTCACAAACTTAGTAAATCATGTTGCGAGATTCATTTAAAACTCGCCTCCCATAAATTGTGTCTGAAATAAAAACTCCTACAAATGCATGCATAATAAGGGTAGTCACCAAATTAAACACATCCTTGCCTTTTTGTCACTAATGCATGTCTTTGGTACACCCTGACAGTACTTTTTTTAACGTCAAAAGAGGGTTTGCGCTGGTGCGAGGTGTTAGTAAATCTGGCCCTAAATCTCATAGCAATGAAAGCATTAAAGGATGGCTACCTTGAATACAGGATGGACTGCAGCGAGCTGTCTGTACATGGCTATGGCAAAAACCTCAGATATCAGATGTGTCCTGAGAAGGTGTGTGACCAGCTGGTGTACACTGAAGTCGGAGGATTTCACCCACATCTTGGCTAGCATCCAGTCATACTGATTATCACTTGGGAGAAAGACTGTGTTCCCCACCCCTGCGGTGGTCTGACGACTGAGCTGTTTCACACATCAAAGTAAGCCAAAACTGAGTCTTTGGTAAAAACTCTAACATTTAGTTAAAGCACCAACTTTTTATTTTTAAATAATGTTTTACAAAATTATTTCTGAAGGCACCTGGATAGCAATTGGTAGGATTTCATTCTGGCTGTTCTTTCAAAGTAAGCCAAAACTGAGTCTTTGGTAAAAACTAACAAATTTAGTTAAAGCACCAACTTTTTATTTTTAAGTAATGTTTTACAAAATTATGTCTACAGGCACCTGGATAGCAATTGGTAGGATTTCATTCTGGCTGTTGTTGTACAGCAGGCAGAAGGGAGCAGCCAAATACTGCTTGGTATCTGGGTCTGTGGCATTGGCTTGCACTCCCGCCAGTATTGCATAGTCTGCTATGTAGATGTTTCCTGCCTGTAACAGAGAGGTATTTAGTATTGGAGCCATAGAGCGACACTGGAGAATTTTTATTCCATTCTATATAATTCATTCACATCCAGAATTTACCACTGCGACAGCTTTCTTTTTGGCACATCATCCAAAATCCAAAATGAACTCCAAATTTTCTATACACCTCCCCCTCCCTCTCGAAGTCTGTCCATGTTTAAAACTTCACTCAAAATGCATCTTTTTAGGATTGATTTTAATTTGGGATTATGTTGTGCACTACAAGTTTCTTGTACTGTTTTTTTATGAATATTTCTAACTCGTAAAGTGTCTCCGAGTACCCTGATAAGTGCTGTATAAAAATGTTATTTTTATTAGTGTGGTGTCATTTTTTCTGACCTTTAATTCCTCATGTAGTGTGAGACCTCTATCCAGGGAACCCTCCACCATCTCCTGTGTGACTGCAAACTTGTCTGGAAGATTCATGCACTTCCTGATCACCACAGGATTGCAGCCATTCAAAAACTGATAGCCAAAAAAGTAGTCCTTATTCCAGTTCTGCATCACATACTCTGTCAAAGGGTATAATAAAGTCAGCTGCCAGTGAGTTTAGGAGTATGCAAACGATGTGCGCCTTAGCCTGTTAATGTTTGCATTCTCACAATAATTTATACTCGGTCAGTGGACAGATTGTTTTAGTATTAGAGAGAAGTAAATAAAAGAAAAGAACCAACCTGACACGTTCAAACCTGACACGGTGTTCTTGATTTTCACAAATATTTTTTCAAAATCTGCAATATCTTTCCAAGAGGACAACTTCAAAAATTTATTAAGTCCAAGATTCCTAATCCTGAAAGAGAAGATCATGAAAAAATACAGCTGAATGAACCAGACACTAAAAATCTGATTGGGAGCAATTTAAGCTACGCTTGTTTCTCCATTTATTTTGAGATATTTCCTAGCTATAGTCAAACTGTGTCACAGGAAATCTGTAACATGCATACTTGTTGGAGATATATGCAAAGGTATGAACACAACCTACGCTGTAATGTAATTCAAAGAGAAGTCCACAGATTTTGCAGCTTCAAACTGAATGTCCAAAGGAAGTTCAGTGCTTGAATTGGCATCGATGCTCATGGGGAAACCAGGGCGCCACTCCTTCCACCTATTAGAAACCGCAAAATTAATCTTTCAGTTATTTGGACCGAGAATTATTTTAGGTGATATGAACATTTTCATATGCATGAATTTTTTTTTTGTCTGGTTCCATGTGCCTTGGTATTATCCAACCAATTGAAAAATCTGCAGTGAATTCATTGCACGATCCATTTTGTCCCTAAGCAATCCTGATGTGTTCCTCCACTAGGTTTTTTACTTGTTTCTATTCTGACTTGTGTCTGGTGTTTGTAGAGTTAAAGCTATTATGCTTTTTCACTTTTTCAACTTTAGTTCGTCTGTAATGTTGCTGTTTGAGCATTAAAAAGATCTGCAAAGTTACAAAGCTCAAAGTCCACTTCAAAAGGAGATGTTTTATTTAACAGAAACATAGACTGTATATGTGATGTCACTCGTAGGTTTCCGAAGAGCGTTTTTGAAGCTCAAAGTGGGCGAAGGCGGCCGTCGCCATCTTGGCAGTGCGTCACTCCCGGATATTCGAAAATGGGCAAAGAGGCGGAAGCTGGTTGCTGAAGCCACGCCCACCTAGCTAGACGGTGGTGATCCACCTGTCACTCAAGTGACCACGCCCTTAATTATGCAGAACTTTAAGGCTTGATATAATTTAAACGGATGAGTTATAAAAAAAACATGCCAGACTGGGGAGAGAGGTGTTGTAATAATGTAAAATATATAAATAATACTTTGTAAAAGAGCATAATAGGACCTCTTTAAGCAATCTGATCGGTGTCTCATGCATCGTGTGTTAGATGGCACACCCTACACACGTGGGCTCACAACACAAGACTCGGTGTTGGAGCCATGCTTGTTTAATTTTTATAAACTGGTTTGTTTAAAAATCTTTTGGCTATAGTATTGTTAATGTTTATTTTTGAGAGCTGTCACCTAAACAACACAAACTCAGCACACCTGAAAAAACGATAGGCGCATAGGAAAAATAGTGCAACAATAATGTCGAATCAAAAATATAAAAAGATTCGCTCCACTGAACTGAACGTTCCGGTGGACCGAAACGTTGCTTGTGCTTCGATATTTAGCAAGTATTTTATAGTGTGCGGGATTGCATCTTTTTATATTTGAGCCAAAGGTGAGAGGGGAAATGGTTAAAAAGGATATACCACCCCTGACAGGAGGGGGGCGCTGGTGCAAGAGGACACAGTATTTTGACCGTGCACATGGAGGCAGGATGGCTTTGGTGTAACAAACTTGCAAGCTGAAAAACATTTTCACCATCATATGATTAAATATCTGTTGAATATTTACACGGGATTGTAACTGTGGCATCAAACCTGAACAGTAGTTGTCTTGATTCCAGTTCCATGCGCCTGTACTCTTTCATATTATCATCCGATCTAAACGAACATGCGTATATATACACATAAACAAGAGTTTTTATGACATGCTTCATTCAGGACTGGATAGTGAGCAGATAGAAATAGGGCTCACCCTTGTCATCTCGAAGAACCACTTCCTTTTCAAAGTCTATCCAGCGATAACAGGGGAACTCGACGCAGTCTCCAGAGGGTGTCGTCACACTGATGCATCTGCAGTACCAATGATCATTGAACAAGATTTTCTCCTTCTCAAGTTTCACCAGCACTAAGTCTCCAAGGATCTCCTTCACATTGATGTCAACAGGTACCACCTTTAACGACAACTTCGGTTAGGCAAAACTGAACCACACAGCTTGTGTGCAAAAATCACGGCAAAAATTATCACTGGATTTGTCAAATAATATCGTTTTTCTTTATGAAACATGTATTTTCCACAAACATCCTTTTTAAATTTGATTATACGACAGAATGCTTTTAATTGCTGTGAAAAAAAGTGGATAAGTGAGGATAAGTTTTTTAATTTTTGTGAGGAAACAAGTGTTTGATGACACTCACAATTAAATCAGAGTGATTATTATACATACATATATATAAATATAAATATGTGGGGTATAAGTCGTACTGCAAAATATTTCATAATTCCTGAATATTATGAACAAAAATATAATAATGTAAATTTCAAGTATTATTAAAGACAAGTGAACACTCAGTCATTTAAAAAGTACAAATAAACAAGTTAGCAATCACACAAATAGATTCAATTGAACAAATTCATTACGATTGAAATAAACAGTGTTTTAAGATTGTCAGGTATTCCGGGGCATAGAGGACCTACAATAATGTACAGTATTTGAAAAATAATGTGTTTTTTGAACATTAAAGCATGTCAACATATTCTGTTGCACCAAATACAGAAAATAATGATCTTTAAAATAGCATCATATGAGACATTTAAGACATAACTGATATTTAACAGGGACATTTGCAAAAAGACATGTTAGAGGACTCAGTATCATGCACTATACAGTATGTGTGCAGCAGAGAAAACAGTCTTCTTGCACTTAAATGGTTTAAAGTCATATTAAAGGATTGATAAGCAGAATCGAAATCATGGTTTATCTGTCAGGTAAATGCACATAAAAATGCATGCTCTCATGCTCTCACAATGTTGTTAATGTTGAGGTTATTTCAGATTTGTACTAGGTTTGCTTCATTCATTTAGTTTGACTGCACTGACTAAGAGGGTGAGCTTAACCATTCAAATTAATTGTGTCCATGCATTTTAGACACTGAGCACTGCTGAGTGCTCTGGTAATATCAATGGTATGACCCATTTCAGGAGCTGTCAAAATTACAATTTAAAATCAAGAGCATAGATTTCTAACATTGCGCAGCGCTGAACTCATACGTCATCCGCCCGGAGCTGCTTCCGTGTACAACAGTGAGCGCAAGCTAGATTAAAGTGATTATTACGTTTTGAATATGGATATTTTTCTTACAAAATGCATCGATTCGCTACAGGAGGCCTTTGTTCACCCCCCGGAGCCGTGTGAGACACTTTTGTTTATGGATGGGCACTTTTTATTTAACTTCTTTTGGACTGCTGCACTGCTGCAACACCTGCTGAGTGCCATTAAACAGCTTGAAAGATCAAAGACAATTTTTAATATAACTCCGACTGAATTAGTCTGAAAGAAGAAAGTCATATACACCTAGGATGACTTGAGGGTGAGTAATTTATGGACTAATTTTCATTTTTGGGAGAACTAACCCTTTAACATTACTGTTTCAAAACAGCAACACTAGTGATTGACTGTCAAAGCAAAGCACGGTTTGAACGTCCCGCCCCCAGATCAACTGGAAGTTTTGATTGGTTTTGACCCCTGAGTCAGACCTGTCTGTTATTGCCTGCAGCGCAGGGCTCCACCTAATAGTTTGAAAAGTGCCTGTCAAACGCCAGCTCGCCCTGTTTCTCTGTCAGCACCTTTCTGTACTTTGTACTTTGTGTGAAAAATCAATGTAGTGAAGTTGAATACTTTATTTTTATTTAACCCAAGTAAAAGTAACATTTTAATGTAGAAAAAGTTAAAAATGCACTCAAGTACTGTAGCTAAAGTATTTGTGATTAGTTACTTTCCACCTGACATCAGTAAATAAATTAAATAATTTCAACCTTGTCCTGAATTTGTAAGGGAAAGAACAATTCTTACCGATCCTCTTGCGAAATGGTCAACAACGGATTTGTCCAGTAGAGTTCGGTCACTGCATCTCTCCGTGCCCACCAGCGTCAGGTATATGTCATTAATTGTCTCAGCAAACTCCTGTTTGCCAGTGCTGACAGACACCGTGTACGTGAACATCTTGCTCATATGAGAGGACAAGTACAACAGACTCTCTTGTTTCACTGCTGTTTTGGGGGTGTGGTCTATCAATCTAACTTGTGATGATAACTGTGTGTTCTTTAATTAGAGATGATAGCACCAACAATGTACAATTATGTAATCAATTCCTTCATATTTATATTTTCTTTAAAAAAGTTTTACATTATAAAGCCTGATTCAGACAGATGCAGTGGCTGTTAAGATATGAAAATGTCTTTATTCTAATTTGAAGGGCTCTGATGACATATTTTTTAAAATAAAAGACTTAAAGGGGTCATGGCAGGAGAAATCAAATTAGCCTTGATCTTTTGGCATATAATTGGTCTTTGTACCATTAAAACATCCTGCAAGTTTCATAACTTAAAACGTCCTCCTCATAAACAAAGCGTTTCTTTAATCAAGCTCCAAAAATGGCTCGTTTGGATCTGAGGTGCATAATGACGTAACGGGGGAACAAACATTTGCATAAACTCTGCCTCCAGAGCAAGACATTGATGAATAGTCTTCTTCTTGACATAGGCCCCGCCCACTGGTGTTCAGTTGCCCCACCTCAAAGTACAGAAATAATGAAGGAGTTTTGTCCTTGCATGTTAAAGAAAAATGCATTCTTGGCTGCTGGTATTGTGTAATGATGCCAGATGTCCCACCCTGTCAGATACCTTTTCTTCTAAACATAATAACCAGGGCACGTATTCACAAAACATCTCAAGGCTAAAAGTAGCTCAAAACTCACCAATTTAGGAGAAAACGTTAAAAATAATGGGCGTGTCAGTCCTAAATTTAGGACTCCTAAATTTTTGCTCTAAGAGTATTTCACAAAGCGTTTTAGCGCTAAAACTAGCTCCTAAATCTGTGAAACGTTAGGAGTAGTGAAGAGGACTCCTAAGTAAGGTTGCAAAGGGGTGGAAATTTTCCAGAAACGTTCCATGGGAACTTTGTCTGGGGAATTTTGGAAATATTCCAAGTTTGAAACTTACCAGGAATTTATGGGAATTAATTGGAAATTTGGGGCAAATTTATAAAACTATTATATACAATCATAAATATAAACATTTTGTTTGATCATAGGCTCCAATACCATACTATCTAAATCTAATACTAATACAAATTTTTAAAATGACATTTTTTAATTTTTTGGGGGGAATCTGTGATGCTTTTTTCAGGATTTATTGATGAATGAAAACTAGGGCTGCATGATTAATCGCATGCCATTATCATGTGTATCTCGTCGGTAAAGCCGGTTCTGTGATTAGTAGTAAATCTCCATCACGTGCTTTCAGATGGAGCGGCATTTAAAAACATCCAGATGAATCGCCTTCGATTATGAATGAGATATTGCGTAGCTTGTCAGTGATCTATGGCTCGGTGTATTAAATGCCGCTCCATCTGAAAGCACGTGATGGAGATTTACTACTAATCACCAGAACCGGCTTTACTGACGAGATGCGCATGATAATGGCATGTGATTAATCGTGCAGCCCTAAATGAAAACTTGTGAACAGTGTTTAATCAAAATAGAAATATTTTCTAATAATATAAATCTTTACTATTACTTTTTATTAATCTAACACATCCTTGTTGAATAAAATTAATTTATTTCAAAAAAAGAGAAAAGATACTGACCCCCAAACTTTTGAAAGGTAGTGTATTGTTAAAAAAGGATTTCTATTTTAAATAAACGGTTTTCTTTTATTAA
>NW_015652147.1:65585-73086 GCF_001515625.1 Sinocyclocheilus rhinocerous
CTTCAGAGAGTGTGCAAGTGTGCTGTGTGCAAGTGATTGAGCATTGTGTAGGGTAGAAATGAAACTCAAATTGCATTAAATCAGGTTGTTTTAACCAAGATTATGCTGCAAGATTTTTTTCTCAATTACATTTAAGTCCCCAGTTCCTGCAATTTAGCAAATTTCCAGTTTATTCCCATTCATTCCCATATATTCCCGTTAATTCCCATGGAAAGTTTCCAGTCTTGAAAATTCCCGTATTTTAAATTGTAATACCAGTAATACTGCGCAATATTACTGTTTTGTTCTGTATTTATACAACAAAATTGTTGTATATAAAAACTACTTTAAAACTGTATTTCCAGTTTATTCCCATTCATTCCCATATATTCCCGTTAATTCCCATGGAAAGTTTCCAGTCTTGAAAATTCCCGGAATTTTGCAACCCTACTCCCAAGTCACTAAAACCAAACCACAAACTATCCTAAAATGGCTGTTGCTAGCAATCTGCCTCAGAACGTAAACATTTTAGAAACATTTGACGATAATGTGATTTTAAAAAGGTGTCGCCTTTGGTTTTGGAGGATATCCCAACTTCAAATTTTCCTTTGATTATATCCTTGTTTTCATTAACCAATTGTGTATATTCCCCAACATCAGCTCTCACTATCTTTGATCACAGGCAAGTAATTTTGTCCAGGAATTGTAAAATCAAAATGCTTAAAAACTGAAGGGGTTACCTACAATTGAGGCTATTAGAGATATAGAGCTACAGCCACCAGGGCTTACTGAGCATGCGCACACCAATATTCATTTTTGTCATGCTAAACAACAATAATTACTGTATTTGCATTATTTTAAGGGTTAGGTTTAGGATTGGGGTAGGTGTAGATGTTAAAAACAAAATGTGATTGGTAACAAATTAAAATTATTGTTATTTTATGGCAAGATTTTGCGTCACTTCCGGCCATAGCTGTATCCCTTCTAGCCTCAATCCATGTGTGTGCGCGCATCCATGTTACCTAGTAACGAATGTGCTTGCAGCTGGATCACGTAACTTACCCGGAAACCACAAATTGGCAAAGTGAAATTTAACGTTGCATAATTCAAGACAGCTATGAACTCGGCAAAGAACTTCCCTCCATATGCCTGTGCCTCATCCATTAATTGTATATAGTGGGACGAGTTATCCGTTACTTCTCAGTGTGAGAAATACAAGGTGTGGCGTGTGAACTGGTTGCAATGTGTGTCTCACAGTGCAACACTTGAGAGTCCCGGTGCCAAATCACTATATTAGTCATACAGTTAACTCTTTCAAAACCAAATCCACACCCCGAACAGCCAATTCATGTATTAAAAAAAAGGTAAAAACAACAACAAAGAGTGCACCTGAGTACACCAACAACACATTCTAATTAACCAGAAGATACACTATTCAAATCACCTACACTTGACCTAAGTCAGTGGTTAAGTTTTTAATCTCAGAGTCTTGTATGCTTTGTGTTCTGATGTTTTTGATCTTATTATCTGTAATGTTGAATGTGGTGTGTGTGTATGTGGTTTGGCTATGTTAAATCCTCGTTTTAGTAATGGTGTGTGTCCTCTAAATACACCTCCCAAACCTGCTCCGTACACGACACTGCCCCCGGCATATCATGGCTGGTTTTAACATGAATGTGTGCATCCTATCCACACCTTTTGGTTTTGTGGCATCTGTACATCAACTAGATCTTTCTGGTTAACCCTTAACAAGAATTTTGCAGGCTATTCGAGCAACTGTAAAAGCAGAGATGTTTTGCACCCTTGTTTCTTCTTATTTTTCCACCTTAAATGTCTTGTTTTTGTTCACAACTTTTTTAATTTTTTTTAAATTCCTCCTCATAAAACACACCATTGATAACATTGCCTGCTGTTGTATTCCTGTGTCTATGTGAATGTCTATGGAGCTGTTAAATACCTACACTTTCTACTTTTCCAGGTTCTATTAAACCACTCGACCAGTTTTGGTGAGAAAGTAATTACATGTAACGGAATTGAGTAATTTACTTACAAAATAAATGAAACTGTAATCATTTACAGTTACTGAGAAAAAAATGTGTATTTAAAGCTGCAGTCCGTAAGTTTTGCCTCTTTGTCGACATCTTTGTTTGAAACCTGCAATTGCAGTTATTTGCAGATTTATTATCTTTACGTGGGTTGCGCATCAGAACGGCTTCTCAGCGCGGATGAATTTAATGTTTTAAGGATTATGTCCGCACAAGTGTGGATATTCGCTGTACTTGGGAATCACAGATTCTACGTCTTGGACGTATCACCCAAATAAGAATTTTCACCGGAAAATGTCAACTGAACAAGTAAGTAACAAGTCTGACATTTTTGTTCTGACCAACTGAGGGAAAAAAAGCTTTATATCGCGCTACCAATGGGGATTAAATCAAAAGATCGCTTAGCTCATATCACATCAAATCATGCAAATTATTATTGTTATACCTTGTTCTCAAAATGTTAATGTTAACAACATTAGCTTTGCGTGACTACTTGAATTTAGTGTGTATTAACGTTACCTGTAGACTACTTGTTAAAAAGGCCATTAATTTGTTTGAATAATATGAGTGCTGATCACGTCTTTTTTCTTCTGCCGAGATTGACAGATGCGCAGCATCCCGCATGGCAGCCAATCAGAATTCGTAGATCTACACACAGGCGAGCATCCCGCCCACGGCGCTGAGAGTTGAGTTCGTCAGAGCGCCAATTCGGTCACTAAACTTCTGCCGTTGCGTGTAGTATATATTTATTACTTTCACGGATGTTGTGCATCAATGAAAAGTAAGTGTGTGATATTTGATCTTTGTAACTATTATATGTGCATTACGTTTAATCTGTTTTATATATACTTTTGCCATTCTGATAGGGAAAATCTATTCCCAAACAGATGACCTATTATAAATTCTACAAGTTACAAGTTCTACTACAATAAATAAGCCTACAATTAAACGTGATATATTCTAGTAAAGGTGGTCATGAGTAGTTTAAAAAGATTTTAGTGCTGGTGCAAGATTATTCTCCTGTTTTCATCAGTCTTTTTAGTTCGACTTTCTCCATAGCATTTTAAAGTGGCAATTTCTCAAAAGAATTCAAATAGATCACACATTTGACCATCAGCTTCATGACAGAAATGGCTCGAGCAAATCCTATCACACTTATTGAGTGCCCCGGTGAACGTGCGCAGAGTATACAGTGATTTGCGCGCCATTTGTGCACTGTTAAAAGAACTGCGCTTCAGTCATATTGTGCCGATAACCACTCCGTTCGGTTCATACGTGAAGTTAGAGCTTATAACAGCTCCGAAGGCGTGACTTAAATAGCCCGATAGCCTAAATAAATAGCCTGATTCCACGTTTCCATTAATCATGGTATAAATGCTGGGGGGTTGTACTTGCTAGTTTTGGTTACCTCCCCCATCCCGCCCACAAACTACGCCCCTGCCTGCACCCCAGCAGAGTCGGAGCGGAAGTCCTGTTGGACAACATCTCCAGGAAACTACACTCCATATGACTAGCAAGTCAAATCTCAAACAACTGCTATGATGGCTTTTGTTCTACCCACTTAAATGTTAGAAGTACTTGCGTTGTCCAATCTATAAAGACTATAAAGTGTCTGTTTCCTGAATAGTGAGATAAACAAATAAATTTAACGCAGTATCTAGAAAAATCTGATCGTGATTAAATCGAAAAAATGCAAAATAAATGAACAAAAACTATTTTTAAGCTTGGGCTCCTAAACATTAGGTCACTCGCACTCAAAGCAGTTATTGTAAATTAAATGATCACAGATAATAGTTTTGATGTACTCTGCTTGACTGAAACCTGGCTAAAACCAAATGATTATACTGGTCTAAATGAGACTACTCCACCAAGCTACTGTTATAAGCATGAGCCTTGTCAGACTGGTCGTGGCGGCGGTGTTGCAACAATATATAGTGATATTCTCAATGTTACTCAGAAGACAGGATACAGGTTTAACTCATTCGAAATACTTCTGCTTAATGTTACACTGTCTTACATTGTTACACTGATATGCAAAAGAAATCTCTCCTATCTCTTGCTCTGGCTACTGTATGTAGACCGCCGGGGCCATATACAGATTTCCTAAAATAATTTTCAGATTTCCTCTCAGACCTATTGGTTAATTTTGATAAAGAGCTAATTGTCGGAGACATTAACATTAATGTTGATGATACAAATGATGCATTAGGACTTGCTTTTACAGACTTAATAATCTATTTTGGAGTCAAGCAAAACGTCACCGGACCCCATTTTAATCATACACTAGATTTAATTCTATCACATGGAATTGATCTTACTGTTATAGGTATTGTACCTCAAAGACACTATAGATCACAACATACTCGTAGATCGATTACAAAACTATACAGGTATTCAAGGGCAGGCTTTAAGACAACATGTTAAGAAGTGGGAAAGCGAGAGATAATACCGTTCATCAAACAGCACAACATTGTGAGGATCACAGCTGAAGAGGTGGGACGTGAGCTGCGGAATAGCCCACCCTCTTCGCGTACATCTCAACGTCTTAAGTGCAACACAGAGGGGAAACCACTCTGTCCTTTTGCGTAACAGATTAAGAAGTGGGAATGCGAGCTGCAATACTGCCCATCTTCTCAATACTTATCCATAAGACTGTAAGGATCGCAGTTGACGAAGTGGGACAGGAGCCGCGGAGTAGCCCATCCTCTTTCTTCACATACGTCTCACAGGTCTAAGCGCAAAACAGAGAGACCCCCTCCGTCTCATTGCACAGAATATTATGAGAAGTGGGATCGTGAGAGGCGATACTGCCCACCTTCTAAAAACAGCATACAAATTCATCACACTATGAGGATTATAGCTGAAGAAGTGGGACACAATTCACGGAATAGCCCACCTTCTTAACACATCTCACAGTCTTATGCGCAATATAGAAGGAAAACCCTATTAAACAACATAATAAGAAGTGGGAATGCGAGCAGCAATACTGCCCATCTTCTGTAGATTCATATCACTGTGAGAATCACAGCTGACGAGGTGGGTTGCGAGCTGCGAAATAGCCCACCCTCTACACAGACATCTCACAGCTGTAAGCCCTCTGCACTAATGTACAACATATTATAAGTGGGAACGCAAGAAGTGATACAGCCCCTCTTCTTAAACATTTTAATATTGTGAGGATCACAGCCAAAGAAGTGGGACACGAGCCGTGGAATAGCCCACCATCTTCGCATACATCTCAGAATCTCAAGCGCAATACAGAGGGGAAACCGCTCTGTCCTATTAAGAAGTGGGATTAAGAAGTGGCATAGTAACATAGTGAGGATAATAGCTGAAGAAGTGGAATGTGATTCGCGGAATAGCCCACCTTCCCCCAAACACATCTCACAGCTTTATGTGTGATTCAACGGGGAAGATGCAGTATTGTTCCACCAAAGCTGGGTAAAAAACTACAAATTGAAATCAGTGTCTGATCCCAAATACATAACAAAAATTGTAGTTAGAAAGAAAAAAAATATACATTACAAAGTTGTAAATGATAACATGAAGTGCATAAAAATTAAGTCAAACTGAGGTTCGAAAAAGGAACTGCAGGTTAATCAGAGTAAAATGAAAAGCAAACCGTAATTCAAATCATAAGGTCCTGTCTCTGCCTCGAGCGAGGCTGCTGCCCAGCACACGAGCTCCTCAGAGGCGGGACTCTTGCAGCTACGCTCGCCTTCTGACCCTGCAGCCAGCTGGGCCCAGCAGCAGGCTCTGGTTCAGGTGGGTGAATGGAAGGATGCCGCCTATGGCGAGGGATGTAACGCTCAAATGCCACCGACTTAAATTTTGCCTCCCTGAACTTACGGACTACCTTCTCAGCAGCAGTTACGAGAAGTCCTGCAGGCGAGACAGGTTAAGCCGCAAATGCCTCTCCGTGACAATCAGTGCCACAAGAGAGCAGTCCAGTGATGTAGCGTCCGCCTCGACTCCTGTCACGTCTAGCTCCTCAGAGCTAGACCGGCCAAGTAACATGCTTCTTGCCGGATTGGAATAAACCGGAGACCGGGCTTCCAGATCCGGCTCGAGAGCAACAGAATTGGCGACCGAAGATTGGGAAAGGGAAAGACCCATCCCAAGCTCGTCAGCCAGATCTATCGTCGAGCCCCACGAGTGCAGATGGCACTCTGCCTCAGCAGCAGTGGGTCCAGCACCGCGGTGTGCAGACGCTATGCTTCAGTCCTCTGCAAACAGAGCCAAGCAGGAGCGCAGCTGTTTTACCATGAAAGAATCACAGTGAGCACAGCTGACTTCCTCGAGAGCTGACTGTGCATGCTGCGCCACCAGACACATCACACACAGCTCATGGGAATCACTGGGTGTGGTGAATCTTTCACACGGTGGGGCACATTTTTTAAATCTGTGCTCATTTATGCTTTCTTTTTTCTCACATCCTTCCACACAAGCACACACAAACAAACGGCTCCTGAAGACAAGAAGCTGATGATGTGTTCTACAGGTGCCCTTTTATACTCCTGGTCGCATCAGTAGCATTCCATAGGCCAAAGTCAAGTTCATTGTCGTGTTTCCACATCTACTTCAGACACCGGTCACGCTGAGGGCGTTCCCCAAAGTGTCCTCTAGGAGATGCAGTGCGAGTTCCCATTTGATAGGGAACTATCTACAACATAAAACAAAGGCAGTGATTGGGTCTAACTTTTTTAATAGCACTAAAACATTTCCACTGAATCACAAAATAAAATACCGCATATTGCAAAAACACAAGAAAATTTAATAAATCACCTCAACACACTTACAAATACAGACAGCTGAAATTGTGTAGAATATTGTGTCTCATTTAAACATTACTAATTAATTATTCAGCACAGTCATTAAACCTAAGGAGTACAAACTTAACAAAATGCTCTAAAACAAACAAACATAATCTCTAAATTTGTTGTAAAAATTTGTACCTGCACTCACATCATTTACACATCCCTTCACACTGGTGTTTTTCCCTCAGCATTTAGACAGGCTCGTATAACCCTACTACTTAAGAAACCCACCCTTAACTCATCTCTTTTAGAGAACTACAGACCGGTTTCCCTTCTTCCTTTCATTGCAAAAACACTTGAACGAGCTGTTCAACCAAGTCTCTGCCTTTCTCACACAGAACAACCTCCTCGACAGCAACCAGTCTGGTTTCAGAAGTAAACATTCAACCGAGACTGCCTTGCTCTCAGTTGTTGAACTCCTAAGACTGGCAAGAGCGGATTCCAAATCTTCAATAATTATTTTGCTGGATCTGTCCGCTGCTTTTGACACGGTTAACCACCAGATTCTCCTGTCAACCCTATTGGCAAAGGGCATCTCAGGAACCGCACTCCAGTGGTTTGAGTCTTACCTCTCAGATAGGTCCTTCAAGGTACCTTGGAGAGGTGAGGTGTCCAAGTCACAACATCTAACTACTGGGGTGCCTCAGGACTCAGTTCTTG
>NW_015652147.1:73229-75338 GCF_001515625.1 Sinocyclocheilus rhinocerous
TAAAAACACATCTCTTCCATCTTTATTTGACCCTCTAACTCTAGCACTCTATTCTAATATCTCATTCTTTATAAAAAACTTGCCCCTTTTAGACTTGCACTCTATTGATTTACTAACTAACTAAAAAAAAAACAAAAAAAACCTAACACTTGCTTCTCTAATCTTTTTGCATTCTATCCATTTAAAAGGCGGGAGCACAAACAAGTGATAATTTCCATCCTTTGCCCAACGGGAATGGGGGTGGCAGGGCAATATCTATTATTTACTGAATATTACTGATGAACTGATCAAAAAGTAGGCTACTGTTCACATGCGTTTTACTACTATATAGTATAGTAATATAGTAATAATTTAGCACTTTCTCCTGTTTTATTGTTGGTTTCCTCTTTTCTGATCATTTGGAATGAGGATAAAAAGACAAAAAAAAAAAAAAAAAACCTGCAAATAAGTTCAAACATCAATTCAATATCTATTATTTCCTGAATATTATGACATTCAAGATGGCTGCCCCGATTACGTCATAATATGCAAATCAGATGAGCATATTTACACCCCACCTAAACTTTAGGTCATGCCCAACATTTTTCTAATTAGGGGCCAAGCCCAAAGGGCTGTAGCCCCTATTGTATCTGTATGTTTTATTATTATTTTCGTCAAATGGGGGTCTATGGTAGCCCTATGAAGGGAACATTGGAAAATGATGAAATTTGGCACAATTGTAGTGATGGCCATGAATAGTGATCTGACCAACTTTGGGGTCTCTAGGACCAACTCCATAGCGCCACCACCAGTTCAAAAATTCAACATTGAAATGGTAATAACTCTTTAACCCCTGATTCTAGAAAAATGAAACTTAGTACACATGATTACTCTCTTCATGCTGATCACATTCAATAGCTTACATTCACACTCCGCCCATTACAGTAGCGGCCATTTTGAAAAGTACAGTAAATAGTCTATTCCCTACTACTCCTTCAAAATTGATCCAATTCTTCCCAAAATTGGCCCAGATGATCTTCGGAGTGAGCTGCACAGACTTGACTTAACCAATTTTTTTTTATTCATCTTTGTTCAAAAGTTATGAAGTTGTGAACCTCTGGAATACCCTACCTTTAGAGATTAGAATGGCCCCTTCTTTGTCTGTTTTTAAGTCCTCGCTAAAAACTTATTTGTTTTCCTTAGTGTATTGACTACCATGATATGGTAATTTTTAAACGTGCGGTTTTAAAATTTTGTCCAGTTTGTTCTCTGTGTATGTGGTAAAATTGTTGTTCTTCTGGAAAGCACTTTGGTCAGCCTGGTGGCTGTTGTATATGTGCTCTACAAATAAAATTAACTTGATATTCTGTGGTTTGCTATAGACAAAAGCATAATTGCTCTTTATTCAATGTACATATATCAGCAACACATCAAAATTACAATTTATAATCAGTAAGAGCAAGAAATGTATCTTCATATTTACAGCTTCATATTATGAGTAGAATACTTTCTATGACAATTTTTAGTTTATAAATCCCGAAATTTTGAGCCAATATACTTTTGCAACAATAGTAACACAAGTTTATTCTCCAAACAAAACTGTCTATTGTAATATACCTGCACATACAACTGTCAATTTATATATTTGTATTCCTTATTTACTTGTTCTATTTTTTTATTTTTTATTATTTGTGTTTTTTGTTCTGTCGCTGTCATTCTGCTGCACTGTGGAAGCTTCTGTCATGAAAACAAATTCCTCGTATGTGTAAACATACCTGGCAATAAAGTTCATTCTGATTCTGATTCTGTTAGCTGTTTAAGCTGGAGATGGCATGGGGGAAAACTGTTTTTATGCCTAGATGTTCTAGTGCGCAGAGATCTGTAGCGTCTGCCTGAGGGGAGAAGTGCAAACAGGTTGTGTCCAGGGTGAGAGGGGTCTCTTCCTCCTGCTCCAGCAGGAGGATTTGAAAGGCGGGGTAATCCATAACAAAAAATAAAAATTGACAAAAACCGGAAAAACAAACGAGGGGAAAGACGCCGCTATACTTTACTTTTGGGTCGGTTATTCTGTCACGGTCACTGTGTGTGGAGGCAGGCAGGATGACGAGGACGACAAGGATTCCAATAATG
>NW_015652147.1:77113-78121 GCF_001515625.1 Sinocyclocheilus rhinocerous
TGAGACACACACACTCGGGGTAACATTCACAATAACCGACAAACTGGAACACAATGGACAGGAACTGATATAGGGTGGATAACGAGGGGCAGACAGGTGAGCACAATGAGGTGATTAACTGATAATAGTACGGGCTAAACCAACAAAAGGGGAAGAAACCACAATAAACAGTCCACAGGGGGGTTACATGTATATTTTAGTTCAATATTTATTTAATATTTTGAGGAAATCTTTTGGTACTAAATACTATTTGTGCAATAATTATTGTCCATTAATGACTGAAAATATTTTTTCTAATATTTCTTTTATATTAACTAGTGTAGTATTTAAGGTTAAAATAGAGAAAAGGGTTTTAAATTCCAATGCAAAGAGGCAAATTAGAGTCATTTTGTGGTCAGAAAAAAAAAACACATTTTCATTTGTAATGCCATGGTTTACCCACTAGGTATGGCTCTTTACTAAATATATCTAGAATATTGCAGGTCATACCTGCTTAATTTTTTAAGCTCTTCATTTGAATAAATATTTAGACATGATTAAACATTGGATTTTTAAATGAAAAATGTAAAAAGTTATTAACTTGTATTCTTTTTTTAATGATACTTGCATAATTACACACAACGAATTCAAGCAAATACTGAATTGAAACATCATTTTAAAGTTTAAAATGATGCTAAAAAGGCATTCAACAAAATATTTTTATCCCCTTATATTTACAGTATAATGAGAAATTAAAAAAGTTAATAACTTAGGCCTACATCCTTTTTTAATAATACTCGCATGCATAATTACACACAATAAATGCAAGCAAATACACCTGCTTGTGATACGCCAGTGACCAAACCTGACTTGGGGAGAACGAGTCATCTCGGGGAGTGATTCGTTCAGTCGCACATGCGCAACATCCTATAGGTTCTGTACTGGAATTAGTCAAGTAGTTCACCTGTTTCGAGTCTTCGGGTTTTTCGAGTCATTCGTTCATCACGTGACAGACCCATAAGCTTAACC
>NW_015652147.1:78566-79932 GCF_001515625.1 Sinocyclocheilus rhinocerous
CATAGTATTTCTACTATACTTTTTAGAAATATACTAATAGTGTGCTTGTGTTTAGCATATTCCTTAAAAGTGTAACTAAAAATATATTTATTAACATAGTATTTCTACTATACTTTTTAGAAATATACTAATAGTGTGCTTGTGTTTAGCATATTCCTTAAAAGTGTAACTAAAATATATATTTATTAACATAGTATTTCTACTATACTTTTTAGAAATATACTAATAGTGTGCTTGTGTTTAGCATATTCCTTAAAAGTGTAACTAAGCATATATTTATTACCAAAGTATTTCTAGTATACTTTTTATAAATACATTAAAAGTATGCTTCTGTTTAGCATATTTCTTAGAAGTATAACTAAGCATATATTTAATACAAAAGTATTTCTAGTATACTTTTTAGAAATATATGAAAATGCAATTCAATATATTTTTATTGCACTTCAAATAAGCATGTTGGGAATACAAATGTATTATAAACATACTACTTGAATTTCAAGTATATTTTTAATACATTTAATACTACGTCTTTTTCACCTGGGTGACCAAGACAGAACTATTATTTTTTGACACGCTCATGTCCATGCTCTGGGGCGAGTTACATGCAAAAAATTATTTAAATCATTAACCATGTGAGCAATAATAATTTAACAAGTGCTGCGAATTACATACAGGCCTGTTTCAACTTACCTGTTTCAGTGCACTTGTATAGCTCAGGTGCATTTGGGGAAATGTTGTGGTTATTCACCGTCCTGTGATGAACTCATTCTCTGCTGAATGTACTTACAGGAAAGTGCCAAATTCTTGAAGGACAAACACAAAGAGCTCAACTCAATCACATCGCTGTGCAGAATGCTTCTTGAAGGTGCCACACAAGAAACAAGCCATTAGTGTTGGGTCGTTCTTGAACGATTCGTTCATTTTGAACGAATCTTTAATGTGACTCGGGAGGAACGAGTCGTCTCGGGGAGTGATTCGTTCAGTCACGCATGCGCAACATCCTATAGGTTCTGAACTAGGTTTAGTCAAGTAGTTCACCTGTTTCGAGTCTTCGGGTTTTTCGAGTCATTCGTTCATCACGTGACAGACCCATAAGCTTAACCAATGCAGTCTGAGCTGGAAAGAGAATTAATTAGTTCATCTCTCGAGTCTTTGGGTTTTTCGAGTCATTCGTTTATCACGTGACAGACCCATAAGCTTAACCTATGCTGTGTGACCTGGAAAGAGACTTAATAATAATAACCAACTCTTTATTACCTTTGTTACAACATTCAGTGTTATGGAAAAGAAATTCACACATTTATAAACTGTAAGAAGTAAAAAGCTACAATTTGAGACCAGAAACGCATCACGTAACTGTAAGAGT
>NW_015652147.1:79942-103965 GCF_001515625.1 Sinocyclocheilus rhinocerous
CATTGGTTAAAGCTTATGGGTCTATCACGTGGTGAACGAACGACTCAAACCCGAAGACTTGTCAGATAAGAGGTGAGGTGAGCTAATCATAGACTGAAGACCCAGGTAAACTGTGAATTAATCTTTTCTGTTTCTTATAGCATTATAGTTTTGTATTGTTTGTAGTGTGATCAACGTCTGCGTAAGTAGTAGACGTGTTAGGGAAGTAACACGTAACATTTTAATTATATTTTGCTAAAATGAACGAAATGACTCGAAAAAAGATTTGTTCATTTTGCTGAACGAGACTCAAAGGTCCGAGTCGGTAAAATTATCCGAACTTCCCTTCCTAAATCTAAAAAAAAATTACTTGTAGCGTAGCTATTCTTAAACTTGGACCTCATTATTAAAGTACAAATTCAAGCAGCAGAAACAGCCCACACTCTCTAAGTTGTATTTAATTGAAAAATATGCATTTTCATCCATTCATAGGCTATGGTTGCAATAAAATTTTAGTTCAAATATGTGCCATTGTTCAAAAAATGCTTTATTGACTGAAGTTTCATAGATGTTCGGTTGTTATGCTTTCAAATTTCATGCCATTTGTATGTTATTTCACAGTATTTTAACCTCCTAAATTACTACACAACTTGTGCATTCACATTCTATAATTGTACAATTTACTCAGGCCGATGACATTTTTTGTATGACATTAAAATTCTTTTTAGAATAATTATACATAAATGGGTTAAGCAAAACAAATGTGATTTATTCTGGGAACTTTTTAACTGCAGGCAGGCATACATTATGGTACAGTACAAATATTTTGAGTGTCTCTTATTCTGTTGCTTATTTCCTTTTTTTTTTTATTATTACAATTGTCCCTTATTTTTCATTTCTTAAGTTAAGATCTTTACATCAAAACGAAAGCTATCGAAAAATACAATGAATTACAAGGTTGTAGAGAACAGTGCACTATTGCAGACTTACATACTGAGGTTTTAATTACATAATTTTGCCGGTCTAAAGCCCCGTGCACACCGGGACGATTATCACGTTTTGCGCGTCGGTGTGCACACTCACATTGGCGTCCTTTGTTTAGTCATGAGGCGTTAAACGTCGGCGTATGAGGCTTTAAGGCATGAAACTCCAGGGCTGAAAATGAGTCTCACTCCGGCCCAGTGCTCATCAGTAGTCATGGGCGAGGGTCAGATTGGTTGTGTGGAGGAGAGCAATCAATAGAAGCTTGCGTTTAAGAAGTTTGTAACAAAACTATTCAACTGCTGTTGTGACTACGTTCCAACAAAGAGACTTGTAAATATATATCTCCTGAGCCCTGAAGTGATTTATTAAAGCCAGAGTCACATATGAATGTGTGAGGGTTTGTAAACTCTCAACCGGACTCGTGTGTATCGGTGAGGTAAAGGGGGAAAGCAGGCAGTGGACCAAACCACTGTGAGGGAGGGGGGACTCAAAAGCTTTTTTTGTGTTTATATTGTTCTACACTTACACAATTATATTAAGTATATGTCCATTATATTATTTACAATTTTGCATTTATATTGTTTTACTACTTACACAATTATTTTAAGTATATGTCCATTATATTATTTACAATTCACAGAGTGGTTTGTAATGATATTTTTAGGGGGGACAACCCTCAGATGGCGGGGGACCGAACCCCCCTCTCCCCCTGAATCTCTTACTTACATTGTACGCACATCTGCATTTTGTTGTTTCTGATGAGAGAATTCGCCATAGAGCAGAATTAATTCAGTGAGCACGTGCACTGAACAAAACACCAGCGCTTCGGCGACGACTCATCTGAACGACTCTGATTGGCCATTACATTCATAAACGTAACATAATCGTGTGTGACTTGTTATAACGCGCAGCACTGTAAAAACGCATCTGTCTCTAGTGATTCTCTCTTTTTAGATTTTGGTGAACACACTGAACGTTTTGGATCACACCTGTGATTGTATCAAATATAAAAAATATTGTTCTGCTTGGCTCAATCCACTTGGCTCAAAAATCTGCGGGAGCACTTGCCCCCCTCGGTTTGAATGGGCATGACACCTCTGGTTAGCAGGTGTATGTCTTCTCTCTAGTGTGAATTCTCATGTGCCTTTTAAGGCATAATCGTGTGTGACTTGTTATAACGCGTAGCACTGTAAAAACGCATCTGTCTCTAGTGATTCTCTCTTTTTAGATTTTGGTGAACACACTGAACGTTTTGGATCACACCTGTGATTGTATCAAATATAAAAAATATTGTTCTGCTTGGCTCAATCCACTTGGCTCAAAAATCTGCGGGAGCACTTGCCCCCCTCGGTTTGAATGGGCATGACACCTCTGGTTAGCAGGTGTATGTCTTCTCTCTAGTGTGAATTCTCATGTGCCTTTTAAGGGTTCCTTTTACTGAAAAACGTTTTCCACACTGTTGACAGGTGAAAGGCTTCTCTCCAGTGTGAATCCTCATGTGGACTTTAAGAGTTCCATGTTCAATGAAACATTTTCCACACTGTTGACAAACGAAAGGCCTCTCTCCATCATGAATCCTCTTGTGGACTTTAAGGTTTCCATATTGAGAGAAACTCTTTCCACACTGTTGGCAGGTAAAAGGCTTCTCTCCTGTGTGAATTCTTATGTGGGCATTAAGAGTTTGTCTGTGTGTAAAACTCCTTCCACATTGAGGGCAGGTGTAAGAGTGCTCTCCACTGTGGATTCTCATATGGCTTTTAAGGTCTCCTTTTCGAATGAAACTATTTCCACACAGTTTGCAGGTGTATGGCTTCTCTCCAGTGTGAATCCTCATGTGCCTGGTAAGGCTTCCTTTTTGAATGAAACTATATCCACACAGTTCACAGGTGTAAGGCCTCTCTCCAGTGTGAATCCTCATGTGGATTTTAAGGTTTCCTTGTTGATCGAAACTCTGTCCACACTCTTGGCAGGTGAAATGACCTCTAGATCCAGTGTTTTGAGCTCTTTTTTGTGAAGAAGTTTTTTCAGTGTGTGAACAACTAAATGATTTTTGTCCAGTTATGAAATCATGTTTCTCATACCGATTTTTATCTCGTATGTCATTCAGTTCTAAACTTTCCTCTTGCAGCCCCATCATGTCTAGGATGAAAAAAGATAAATACAAGTTAACATAGTTATGCCATAATTAGCCATTAATGTTTAAAACAGGGGGGTCAAACTCAGCTTGTGGAGGGTCACAGTCTTGCAGAGTTTAGTTCCTACCTGCTCTATCGCTTACCAACATCTACTTTAGTTTTCAAGTAATGAAGACCTTGATTCAGGTGTGTTCAGTTAGAGTAGGAACTAAACTCTGCAGGGCTGTGAGCTTGACATTCCTGGTCTAAAACATTAAAAGAATATTGTTCTTTTAATAGGGGTGCTCCGATCAGGATTTTTGAGGCCAATCACCGATTGCCGATCACAGAAAGCAGTATCTGCCGATACCGATCACAGATACCGATCTTTTTAAAAGTCTTCTTTTTATCATATAGAATTATTTATAGTGATGATCCAATCAAGATTTTTAGACATTTATTCAGGGCCTGAATTTAATTTTTTGAAAATGAATTCCCCTCTTAGGTGACTCTTGTGAGAGGGAATTTTTTTTTTAATTTGAGGGGTGGAAAGGGGTATTTTTTAGACATTTTTCAAAATGTTTGATCATGCACTGCATTTTGGTTTTGACAATCGTGCAATTGTGGCACAATACCTTACACACAGCGCAAGCCTGATTTCATGAGCTGTATGTGAGGCGGCCTTTTACACCAGGTTCACACATTCTCCGTTTGCAGTGCGTATGCAGTCCATGTGGGCTACGTAAGCAGCGCAGAAGCAGCACGGGCTGTGCTTTCACGCAGGAGTCTGCAACTAATCCATGGCTGTTTACTACAAACACAACATTTATCAATTATTTAGATTTCAAATCCAAACATTGTTACTTAAAATGCTTTCTCAGCATTATGATTCTTTTTTTACACAGTACAGTAATACAATCTTTCATAGACGTGTTTAAACACAATAAATATAAGAAACACATTATTCAATGCTTTTTACTTTTGCATTTACTTCTAGATTGATATATTAAGTTGCTCAAGCAAGTGGCAAAACATTTAAACTACTTTTCTTACATTATCACAAACATTCTAAACTAAAACTTACCATTGACAGAAACAGTCAACTCTACTGCCTTTTCTTTTGCATTTAATTCTTTCTTACAAGCAATCCTGCGGTTCATAAAGAACTTTGTTTTACTACCTCCACGAGTGCCATCTATTATTGCCTTGTTTATCAAATGGTGCTTTTCCACTGCATGGTACGACTCGGCGCGGCATGGCTCGGCTCGGTTAGCGTTTCCACTGCAGTTCAGTATCACTTTAGAGTGGGCGGGATTATTCACATGTCGTTATAGTTGTAAAAGTGCTCTTTTCCTTTAAACCTAGCCAAACAGCCATAGCCTATGTGTTGGCTGTGAAACACAGTAGACTTTAATTATATGCTTTTATGGTGTAATTACTACATTTTCGTGTCAATCCATGTTCATATTTACCACAAACAATGCACTGTTACTTTAATTCTTGCTTGCAGAACAGCAAAAATAGACTCGGCGCGGAAACGACCGCTGCACTGCTGCAGACGCACCGCTCCTGTAACGCACTGCCCGACCGCAACCGTGTGCAGTGTGAACGCTTTAATCCGTTAACATGAGCGTGGAAAAAATACGTACTGCAAACGGAGTAATGTGAATCTGGCATTATGTGTGCGCGCTGCGAGTGTGCATGAGTGCACGGTCTCCAGGAGAGCGCGCGAGCGCTGAATAGTTTAAACACTTGCAAGAATTAAAATAAATGCAATTTATAAAATTTAGTGACGATGCGACACTGTCTTGACTGTGCAAGTGACAATTCCTGTGTCAACTGTGCAGCTCGCTTATAGTGCAGACGCGATGTGATTTAAAGCCATTTGCGCATTTTGAGAGAGAAAGAGAGAGCGCGCGGTGATTCACTCACGCTGTTTGTGAAATTATGTCTCACAGAAGGTTTTCAAATTACTTTATAAGTTGTTTAATGAAGAAATATGAATTGTACCTCACCTTCAGCATTATAATTATTTCACCCGTGCCGGACAGAGACTGTGCTGCTGCATGTAAAGCCAAATCTCTCAAGGCAGGTGCGTCATCAGCTTGAGATCGTTTTTTTGAGATCGGCCTTTATAGAGATCGCCGATCAAACATCCCAAAGCGATTATTGTCCGATAGTGATCGGTAGCCGATCAATCGGAGCACCCCTATTTTTTAACAATGTTCAGTTTTGCAGAGAAACTGTATTTGTGAACAATATCAGTCAGGATTAAGCCCAATTTTAAAATGGAAACTGCTCATTAAAGTAACATATCTCTCCTAGAGCTATTATATCTTCAAAAACATAGACCACAACATTCTCTTGGATAGCTTTAGAATTGTGTAGGCATTTTGGACAAGAATTAGTATTATTTATGTCCTATCTATCCAACTGCTACCACTTTGTGTAAACAAAGAAACATCTAATCAAAAACAAGTATAAAGTGCCACAGGGCTCCGTATTAGGTCCTCTGTTTTTCATTTATATACAGGTCCTCTGAGAGACATTCTCATTAGATTTCACACCAGTAACACAGTTTTATAATTTCATCACAACCTGAGGAAACAACAATTTTCCAAGTTAACAGAGTGTATTAAAAATATAAAAAAAACTGTCTAGTAATTTTCATGTACTTAATTCTTTCTATGGAAAAATGTAAATTCTCAATTCTGATTTTGTATAACATCCTTCTTACATGTTAGAAATGCTGCAAGGTCAACAAATAAGTTATAAGTTGTTAAAATGCAGTGGCTAGAGAGCTTACACGACACTAGGTCTTCTGGCATCAATTTTGTCAGAAGTGCACAGAGTCTTATGGACCACAGAAATTGACAAAATCGAAACCGTCCATCTATGAGGACCAGTGTATTTTGGCACAATTTTCAATGAAGTTGTAAATGAAGTTATTCAGTAGGTATACATATTACTTTATAAGGGAGATACGTCACTTCCGGTTTCCTATAATCAATGTTAGAGATCAAAACAGTTTTTATCTGATCACTGAACATCTGCTACGGGCTCATAGCTTGTTAGCATCACTTTAGCCAGTTACCACCAGTCTTGTTTATATTCTTCTCACTCTGTTTACTTTTGTTTACCAATGCTTATAATGACAAATATATCGTTTATTTGTGCATGTTAGAGCTACACTTTGAAGGCCATTGATAAGCAGATTCATAACCTTCTGGAGCTGCAACAGCAGAGAGCCATGTTGGAAACATCCCAGGCTGACGCTCCAGGATGTGAGCCTCCCAGGTCTCATTCACTCCGGTTTAACACATTATGGACCCTGGGTGCACCAGCAGTGGAAGCGGTGTAGTAGACCCTGGGTGAGAACCTCTAACCCTTCCCCACTCTTCAAGATTACCAACAGCAGCGGTGTCCTGGAGAGTCACAGGCTACGTTTACATGCAACCAAATAATCCGTTTGTAATAGGATTGATGGCTCAATCGGACTGAAAATGCTTAATGTAAACACCTTAATCGATCCGATTGAGCTCGATCGGAATGAAATTTCGATCGGATTGAAGGGGGTGGTTTATTCCTTTTCTAATACGATTGAGAGTGCATGTAAACACTCGATCGGATTGAACCCCGAAACTGAAAGGACTGCACATGTGCAATGACGCAGAAATAGCGTTATGACGTATGACGCGCGGAACGAGCAGTTCTTCCTTTTGAATAAA
This sequence comes from Sinocyclocheilus rhinocerous, assembly GCF_001515625.1. NCBI lineage: Eukaryota > Metazoa > Chordata > Actinopteri > Cypriniformes > Cyprinidae > Sinocyclocheilus > Sinocyclocheilus rhinocerous. Next base: position 86,748 of record NW_015652147.1, read on the forward strand.
GTGTTGTATAAATGCGTGTCCTGTCTTTATAAAACTCTCCTTTCACTCGGCAACTGTGAAGTGGAGCAGGACAACCTCCCACCAGTCCTTGTTTTGGATTCTATGAGCAGCACGGCACAGCGGTTTATATGTACTATTTATCCATAAATGGATAAATATTAATTCTGCTGTTAGAAAGAAATAAAGAAACCACTAACCTAAAGTAGGAGAGTGGTTATTATGTGCCAACAGTGAGAAACTCTATATTTGTGCAGTGTGCGCATGTCAAAAAAAAAAACATTCCGATTTGAAGCTTGTGACATATAAACACGCACATCAACCCGATCACTTTCTTTAGCGTTCATGTAAACACTACATTCAGATTCATCAATCGGAATGAATTCAGTCCAATTGAACCAAAAATTGTGCATGTGAACGTAGCGACTGTCATGCAGAGTTCAGCTCCAACCCTAATAAAACTCACCTGCCTGCAGCTTCCTGGTAACCCTTCAGACCTTGATTATATTGTTCAGGTGTTTTCGATTAGGGTTGAAGCAAAACTCTGCATGGCTGCGGCTCTCCTGAACCGACGTTTGCCACCCCTGACCAACAGGAACCCCTCCACCCCTCTTTGTAAAACTGAATCCAATGTTATGATCTTTGGAGTCTCCATTGTCCAGCACATCTGCATCTCATCACATAAAGCTAAGGTGCACACTGTTTTCCTGGTACCCACTAGGGGTGTGCGAAATTGATAAATTATATCTCAATTTTCTGTGATTTTAACGATAACAATAATTAGACAATATTTTGCTGAGTGTGTGATTGTGCTATCTTAAGGACTGCCGTGGACAGCTGACTCCTAAAGTTTTTTGATATTCTTCTTATTCTGTGTGGTCAGTTCACAGCAGTGATAGAAATGATTATTTTCCAATAAGTTTAATTAGATTTTTTTTTTTTACTTTTATGAGCACTTCTACCTTTATAAAGCCATTTGTTTCTAAAAGTGTGCATCGTCTTTCGAGTCAAATTCTTACATTGAAGTGTCAATCAGAATACAACATTTAGGCTGTTTCCAAGCAAATTAAATCAGTATCACTCATGAGACGCACAAAGGCAAGAAAAAAAGACAAAAGTACAAAAGAAAGAAAACAAGGAGCAAAGTATTTGAATATTTCTTTGAATTTCTTTTAAGTGTGGAGAGACTAGAATTAACTAAAAATAATAGCATCTCCTCATCACTCAAGTAAACACGCTTTCCGTCTTTTGACATTTCTTACTTTTCTCTCACCGGCTGCTGTTTACACGACGCGCGTTTCCTGTTACTGACGTGACTTGAGCCTCGCTGCTCAAGTTCTGAGCAACAAGCAAACACCGCTCCCTTTCACACTGAACAAACTTAGCACTGCAATGTGGGGGAAATACTGCAAATGCGGTGAAACTGCTCCGGAGCAGGGTTTCATAACCCTGGGTAAAAAGCGGTGCTAACACCACTTTCAAATTACAGGTGTGAAACCTTTCTTTACCCGGGGTTAAGCACAGTGTGAAAAGCCCTATTGATGCATAGTGTATTAAATCTGTTCAATAGTTTATTGAGCCTTTTCTTTTAACACGTTTAAATCTCAGTTGCTGTGCTCGTGAAGAACAATTCATAGTGCTCTCCAGTGTTGTGATCTAACACGGTAGAAATGAACACGATTTAGAAACAAAACGAAACTCCAGAAAGATAAAGTCCTTTTATGCAAAAACCATTTATCTTTATTTACAGATCAAGTATAATATTAGGAACGTTAAATCATCTTGGAGAGGGTTTCATCGTCTTGACTGTTGTAACTGAACGCGACACGTAGTTTGAACGCTGAATGGATCATGACAGACTGCCGCAGCGGAGAGAAGAGTTTACGTCAACTTGACTTAAATATTCATCTGTACCTCACATTAAACTGTGGAACGGCTTCAGAACACTTGGAATATAGTGCACTTAAACTTTATGGTGCTTTATTATGTTTTTGTGGCTTTCGTGGGGCTTAACAATAACACAGAATAGTATATGCAGAATGTCTTGTCTGACCGATACCCCGATCTGGCAGAAAATACCAGTATCGGAGCGATACCGATACTGAATATCGGATCGGCGCACCCCTAATGACGACTGCTATGTTCATTATTACATCCAACAACAGAACACCTCAATCTCTTAGGAGTCATTCTTGTCTACATCTGCTCCGGCGGTGAAACAATGGCGGACTGATGACAGCTCACTCAGGGCGGAGCTAAGGTAAAACGCTACTGTCAATCAAACTATCGTGGGAGGGGCCTGAGATCATCTGAGATCGGCTCGATTTGAGAAAGGGGAAATGATTTAAGACCTACAATAATGTACAGTATTTGAAAAATAATGTGTTTTTTGAACATTAAAGCATGTCAACATATTCTGTTACACCAAATACACAAAATAATGATCTTTAAAAAAGCATCATATGACCCCTTTAACGAGATAAAAAAAAAAACACTGGGTGGATCTTTATAATTACAGGGTGGTTGTGTACACACACTGCCAACACACATTTCAGTTTAAACAGCTTGTGTGCAAAGTGCATGTCGCATCCAATGACCCCTTTAACTTGCAGTTATTAACATTGTACAAACAACCTATAGTGTTTTGGCAAAAATGTATTTATTCTGAATGTTACTGTTTAATATTGGGGAATATTTTACTTTCATAAAAGTTGTTTTTGTAGTTTCTACATGTTTAATGTGTTTTTTTGTTTTTTAAATTCCATAGTTTATTTAGTTTTATTTATTTTTAAAACCATATAACTATGGTAATGAGAACCATGGTTTTACTTGTTGTGACCAACTTCTTACTAATACTAGTCAGTTAAACTATACAAGAACTTCATTAGGGCAAAGGATACTTTACTGGAATAGCTTTAAAGGGATAGTTCACCCAAAAATTAAAATTCTGTCATTAATTACTCGCCCTCATGTCGTCCCAAACCCGTAAGACCTTCGTTCATCTTCAGAACACAAATTAAGTTATTTTTGATGAATTCTGAGAGCTCTCTGACCCTCCCATAGACAGCAATGTAATTACCATGATCAACGTCCAGAAACGTAGCACGGAGATCGGTAAAATAATCCATGTGACATCAGGGGTTCAACCGTAATTTTACGAAGCTACGAGAATACTTTTGTGTGCAAAACACAGACACAGAACGGCATACGCTGTTTGCGTTCAGTGGATATTCTCCAAAATGGCGCTAGGGTGGAGGAGACGAATTGTTGAATAAAGTCGTTTTTTTTTCTTTTGTGCACAAAAAGTATTCTCGTAGCTTCGTAAAATTAATCAACAAAAATATCTTAATTTGTGTTCCGAAGATGAACGAAGGTCTTACGGGTTTAGAACGACATGAGGGTGAGTAATTAATGACAGAATTTTTGGGTGAACTATCCCTTTAAGAGCGTCTTTCTCTTTAAATGAAGTAAAATGTTAATTCAATAATAGCCTTTTTAAAGATAAATGATGTCTTATATAAATTAGGTGTTAACTATTTACAAATATTACATGTCTTAAAGGGATAGTTCACCCAAAAAGTGTCATAATTTACTCACCATGATGTCATTCCAAACATGTGTAAAATTATTTCTTCTGTGGAAGATATAAGAAGATAATTTGAGAAATTCAAGACATTTTTATCCCTACAGTAGAATTCAAGGGTAACCAAAATGGTTTGGTAGCATTCTACAAAATATCTTATTTTGTGTTCCACAGAAGAAAGTCATACGGGTTTGGAATGACATGAGGGTTAGGAAATGATGACAGAATTAAATTTTCTGCATTCTAGCTCAAAATACTTTCAAATGCATTTCTATAGGGCCTTTCGCACCGCGGGAACCTTTTCATAGTACCAGAACTAATTGTGGAACTACCCACTTTTTGGCGTTTTCGCACCACCGGAACTGGGTGCGATTTTAGTACCGGACTGCCTTTTTCGAGAACCAAATTAGCTCCTACTCCGGAGCAGGGTCTAACCAGCACAACTGGTACTAATCGTGACGTAAGTAGACATTGATTGGCCAAACGCGTATGAAAACGCCCTCACCCGCCATGATTTAAAACGCTGTGTAAACATACTGTAAACATTGTGTCAACTTATTTCGCAGGTATGGAGAACAGCGATAGATGGACGGACGCTGAAGTGCAGGCACTTGTAGCAAATGTAGCACTGCCAGTTGTCGTTGGAGATTCTTAGTCCTCCTTTCCGTTCTTTCAATCGCTTTACGTATACGTCGACTTTCCATGTCCATTATTGTGAAACCCGCGAGACACAACAAAAACACAGCTCCGATCACAGCGTCCTCCATCCTCCTGTTGTTAATGTTGTTCTTCTTTGTTTCTGTTGTTGAACGCCGCGCACAAATGACGTCGCTGTCGACCGGCTTACGTCACTTCTTAGTACACACTCTCGGTGCGAATGCAACCCTTTAAATGGTACTGGGAAATAGTTCCCGCAAAATCGTCCCAGTACTTTAGTACTGTACATTTAGTTCTGGAACTAAAGCTGTGCGAAAGGCCCTTATGTGACAAAAAATGTATTATTAAGTTTGTTGATTTTGTAGACATGCCAGTTTGCAATGATGACAAAGCTGAAAACATATTCAACTACATTTCATGATTTGTTGCTTGTGATACCTCCCTGAATTGAGGTTTTGCAGGGTGGGATGCCTGAGACACTCATATGACACTCTTCAAAAACATCATTCATTTCTGTAGAGCTGGATATTAAATAAGGATCAAATGAGTGAGTTCAGCTTTGAGAATGCAAACCAACCTGTTTGTTCCTCAGTATCTTCATGTTTGACTCTGAATGTTTCTTCAATCTTCACGTCTTCACTCTCCTCTTTAATAAACTCCATCTTTATAACAGTGTGTCACATGTGTCTCAGTCTCTTCAGCAGGAGTTTTTCTGTGTGTTTGAACACTTTGTCCTGTTTAAGATCAGAATAATTAACAGAAAGAAAAATAAATGCAAACTAAATCTCTGGTTGTGTCTCAATTAGCTCAGTCATAGTGAGAGAGTTAATGGCCTAAAACATCTCAAACTAGCTACAAATTAATGAAATAAAACAAATTAAGGCATTTATGGTTTACATTCTGTATATATAGATTTGTAGATCATATGTAACAGATTCTGCTTTCATTAAAATATTTGATATTGTTTGTAAAAGTTGTCATTACAGATGTTTGTGTTTGTTGTTTTCGCTGCATTTACACTGTTTTGAGCAGCAGATGCCGTCAGCGCGCGCTGATTCGAATCACTGAATCATTTCAAGCAGCATTTGATTCAGTTGACTCGTAGTTTGGAAAAGCTCCGTTTCTCCATCATCTCTATGGGCCAGTGACTGAAATCGTGTTCACGATAAACTGATTCACGATATACCGAGCGAAACGAGACGCACATTTTCTGCGCCTCCTGAGCTTTACAAGCACAACATATCCTTTATTAATGTTAGATAAAGCATTGCAATGCTACACGCAATAACAACTAATTCATTTTACAGTTGCTGCCAAATTGACTGAACGATTAATATCTATTTAAACCCTTTAAATGCTTAAAAACACAAACCTGTCTTCATCCGAATCACAACAGATGCAGGAGCGCAGCCTTATGACGTCACGCCACAAAACCAAAATAAAAGTCCCGTTGACACAGCTATATAGCAATGGTTATTAATAAAAACTATAACAGTAATATGTATATATGTACAGCTGATAAAATGATCCACCCCTAACTATAGTAAAGTATTAACAAATTTTGATGCAATAGGATGCGATTTTAAAATGATCATCCCTCCAAAACAGAGAAAACATCTTTCACAAATATCTACGTGTCTGTCTCTTTTAGTGTTTATAGTGTGTATAAGTAATTGTATTTGTAGGGGTTATTATAGCACAATTCTGGAAACCTGAACATGTGGATCACCATGTGTTTTTGAGTAAGAACGTGCCAAACTTCAGCAACTGAGCACTGCTATTTAATACATCAAATAAAAAATACTTTAGTGTTGAATTACATTAAACGTTCCCTCCTAGTGGAATGACCAGGTTAAAAACCACGATAAAGGCGTCTGCTAAATGACTAAATGTAAAAGTTAAAAACCTTTTTCATTTTGGAGTCAGATGAATTAAAGAGGTAATGTATTTAGGAAAATATATTTAATCTAATATTGTCGCGTAAAAGGAAAGACGGCATCACGCAAGAATCCTTCTGCCGCGCCATTGGCTGTCGTCGTTGGACCAGTGGGCGGAGCTTACACGCCCTTGATTTGTGTTATAGTAGTGTGTTGTCAAGAGATGCTGTTTCACAGATCTAATATACTGATATATACTACGCACATGCGATTTCTTTGCCAGCTGTTTACATTCACAGACAACCAGCTGTGTTTATGTGTACTTTGTGTGTTTTTGACACGACCCCTTGTGTATTTGTGACAGTTTACATTGAAAGAGCTGGCTTTCTGTGCATGCGTTTTATGTGTGTGCTCCATAGACTGTATAAAAACATGGACGTAGTGTCCGTGACGTCACCCGTAGGTTCCTGAAGAGGTTTTTGAAACTCAAAGTGGGCGGAGCCGGCCGTCGCCATCTTGGCAGTCTGTCACCGCGTGAAGATGGGCAAAAAGGCGGGAGCTGGTTGCTGAAACCACGCCCACCTAGCTCGACGGTGGTGACAGCAGCGGCAATCCACCTGTCACTCAAGTGGCCACGCCTTTAATTATGCAGAACTTTAAGGCTTAATATAATTTAAACGGATGAGTTATAAAAAAAATTCACCCCCCTCACAGTTGTCATGAAGGGCAAAATTAGCTATATAGACCAAAACCACTTTTTGTACCAGACTGTAAACATTTTTTGCTGCTGTAAAGTTGGGCATTTTAACATGGGGAGTCTATGGGACTGACTCCCTTTTGCAGCCAGCCTCTAGCGGCCAGTTGATGAATTACAGTTTAAGTCACTTCCTTGTTGGCTTCACGAGAGAGAGCGGGAGGTTGCCTTGGTGTGCTCAGAAAAACATATTTCAGATGTTTGGCAAAGCATTCTGGGGACACCTGAGACTTACATACAGCTTATAAAAAGAGGCATAGTAGGTCCCATTTAAAGCTCCAGATATCCTGTAAAATAAGCAACATTAAAATATATATATATATTTTTTCTTTTTTCATTTTTAGGAAAACTCCAGAGCGTTCTGTGATGTTCAGCAGGTGTAAATTGTGTCTGTGTTCACTCGCTGAGCGGTGGATCACTATATAACTTGATTAAAAATCATTTTTAATTAGTCTGAAACTGTTATCAGTAATTCTTTTATTGCATACATTGCATTATTATCTAGTATAAACGGTTACATTTCATTACGTCACATTATATTTTTTTGCCATTTAGACAGAATCTCACACAATTTCTTTGGTAGTTCTTAGTATCAGCACACGATTGAACGACGTGTATTTAAATATGTATTTTACCAATAATGCAACCCTGAATTCCTCTATTTTTGTGCGCGAGTGAACGGGACTTTTATTTTGGTGTGGCGATGTGACGTCATAAGACTGCGCCGCGCTCCGGCAGTTTGTTGTGATTCGACTGAAGGCAGGTTTGTGTTCTTAAGCGTTTGAAGTGTTTAAATGAACGCAATCCATTTAAGCACAATTTAAAATGGTTTCATTGTTATTAAGTGTAACATTGTAATGCCTCGTCTAACATTAACGCTTGTTATTTTGTGTGAGTAGAGCGCATCCCGCGCATTAGAAACGGAAAGGGTGCGTCTCATTTCGCTCCGTTTTGTAAAATCAGTTTATCATAAACAAGTTGTGGTTAATCAGGTCATTAAAGACCATTAACTATCATTCCTACTGCCTTACAGTGCACTGAACTAGTGAGCTGATTGAAACACACCCAGAGACTTAGTTTGCATTGTTATTTATTTATTCATTTGTTTTTCTGCTAATTATTCTCATCTTAAACACACAGAGATCCTATTACAAAGATGGCGTTTATTAAAGAGGAGACTGAAGACATAAAGATAGAAGAAACATTTGGAGTGAAGCTTGAAGATACTGATGAAGATATAGGTTGGTTTTAATAATCAAAGCTGAACTCACTCATTTGATCCTTATTTAAATCTGTAGAAATTAATGATATTTCTGAAAGATGTAATGTGAGTGTCATAATTAAAGTGGTTTTATTAGACATGGAGCGGGTCTCTTCATGTGGACAGACATGAGATCACATGACCATGTCATGCATTAAATTACGAAAAATAATAAGAGAATTAGCCCAAACAAATCAATGATGGAGTGTAACATTAAATCTAAAATAATAATAATAAAAAAACATTAGAAGGAAAAAAGTTTTGAAAGGCAAACCAAAAAATATTACCAATCAACATTGGCTGTCTGTAAGTGATTGAGTCTCATCTTTGCATATGGCATTAGTTCTGTATGTGAAATTCTTTAAAAAATGTTTCCTATGCGTTAACTATTACAGCTGCCAAGAATTAAATAAGTGCTTTATACATTTCAGGCTAAAACGCATGTATCCACTGATCAGTGTAGACCGTGTCATTGAAAATACATGGATGCATACAAATAGCGTAACATTTAAAAAGCATAACAACTGAGCATCTACAAAACTTCAGTCAATACAGCATTTTTTTTTTATTAAAACAATAGCAATTAAAAATTTGAACTAAAATACTGCAACCATGATCGAATGAAAAAGCATATTTTTCAATTAAAGAGAACTCGGAGAATTAGTATGGGCTGCTTTTGGTGCTTGAGACTTGGTCATTTTGTGTTTCAGTCAGTAGCGGCTCCTGACCGTAAGTGTAGGTTGGGCGGATTCCGGGCCATATGGCTTATAATAAACTCAAGAAAGCTTATGGTTTTTATAGTCTAATCGCTGAACACATGCACAATAGGGGTGTGAATCGCGATTCGATTAAGATTATCATGTCAACGATTTGATTCAATTCGGTGTCACAGTGCATGACGATTATATCAAATTTATTTTGTGCATTTTTATTAAATTATATTATACCTACTGCATTCCAAACGGCAGAAATGAAAGGATAGCTAAAGTAAAACACTGAAATAGCGGCGGGTGGAAGCAGAAGTCAAGCAATGCGCACACGTATCACACCGTGCATATGTGCAATGAAGCCCGCCGCGATTGTCTCTAGCGGACCTACGTGCCAATGTAAACTTGTTTTTTCCAAAAATGTGCCCAGATCTCGAATTTAAAAATAGAGAGTGCATTTTTTAATTTTCGCGTGACAAGCGCGTATGCGAACGATGTCAGTAGGCTATAATCGATTACGTTTATTGATGCAGAATCGTCCACATCCGCATCGCGATGCATCAATGTAGTAATAGACCATAATTGATTAATTAATGCTGGGCGGTAAGACCAAAAATTTATATCACGGTATTTTTCAAAGTTATGCCTGTTTCACGGTACATGACGGTATTTTTTTTTTTCCATGCATGACCGGGTGTTAACCACATTTTCTACTGATTGAGAGAGGAAATATTGCAATAGATTGACTTAGAAATAAATTGTCATTTTAAATGATGTGGTGGTGCTTTAGATATTGTTTGTCATTTAGTGTTTCTATAAAAAAAGGAAAAAACTAAAAACAGTACTGATAAGATAACAACAATAATACTACGAATTCTACTACTAATAACAATATAAAATGCACTAAGCATTAATGACCTACTGGGTTCATGAATATTAATCACTTTGTGTGCGTTCGCTCGAATTGATTTGCTAAAAACAAAACGGGGACGATAATAGGTGAGCGCCAGCCAATGAGATTGCCGATTGCGCATTAGCTCCGCCCACTACCGCAGAACCCAGTTCTTAAAAGCTTGTTATGTAAGACTCTCTCGCTGTCTCTTTCTTTGCGTGTGTGTGAGACGTTACACTAGAGTTTATGGTACGTCAAACACAGGTGCGCTGCGCATCCATTCAGATGAACTGAAAATTAGCAAAGATCACAGAGAATGAAACTCTGAAGCGCTCTGTTAGTGTGTTCGGTGAGTGAAAATATATCTGTGCTAAACTTATACTCGGCCTCCATCTCACACACTGGCGAGTAGAACCTGAGAATTTATTAGCCATTGGCTAATATTAGACATCATTTAGTCGCCCGAAGTGAGGATTTAGTCGCATATGCGAGTGATTTACTCGCATTGTAGAGGGTTGTTTCACCGTCCAGCTTAGTAATACAGCTGTGCCCTCAGCACAGTGAAAAGGGACCCCGTCGCACCATGCCGCGTTCCAAACATTGTTTAAGCGAAAAATAATCACCGGTATTCGGTATGAACCGGTATACCACCCAGCACTACGATTAATTTCAACACCCCTAATGCACACACACTTTTGGCAGAGATCTAATGTCATTACGTTATAATGTTGATTGAAAGGCTCGAAGTACACACAAATAGAATACCATAGAATAATTGTCTTAATATTGTCTCCGAAAGGTGATTTAAAATGTTACAAGTTGTAGTGGAATTTGAAAATGAATATCATGTCTCATCTCAAAACAAACATAAAACAAACACAACAAAACTATATAAAGGATTTTCACGTGAGCACATTTAAACTAAATGATTAACACTTTCAATCATTTATTCCATGGTCTGTCTGAATACTTGACTCTGATTGGCTGGCAGGTATGCAGTAAAACCGTTTAATGCACAGGTAGTTCCAAGTCAGTTTAATCACTGTTCTATATTAATGCGCTGCTTTAACTGATGCACACTAACCAACACACATCACTCGCACACAAATAAACACACACACGCACGCGCAGAGAGAGGGAGGTCGGAGATTGCAAATTGCGCTTCGCACACACACAAACTTGTTGTTAACGCTTCCCTGCGTTTTTTTATTAATAAAATAGCCTAGATATTAGATTGCTAGATTATATTAGCCAATGAGGTGGTAGAATCGCTGTTTTTGAAGTAGCCTAATTAATTGTTTGTAGAGCAAGCCGCAGGTAATGCATCTCTCTCTCTCTCTCTCTCTCGATCGATAATTAATTTAAATAAATGCTATAATTCATTCAAATAAATGTGATCTTATCGCACTATTTCATCTCTGTGTCTGATTTGAAGAGGACAGAATGCTAGCGCTCACGAGCCGTAACTGACGTCATTTTTACCCATTCGGTCAAATATTGCGCTACAAAGAGCAATACTAGTTTTAACTTGTCTACAACTTGGCAAATGACCATTAAATAAGCAGGATAATCAACGGCTTGCCGTGCATTAAAGGATTTTAAATGCACTTCGCGGAGGCCACCATTTTCCGCTTCAGGTGGTTCTTGGCCTCCACGTCGTGCATTTAAAATCCTTTAATGTACGGCAAACCGTTGATTATCCCTTACTTAAACCACTACTCCACATAGGACAAACAGATATGCCAGCTAGTAACTGACCTGATGCAGACACATACAGCTAAAGCTGACTGATATTATCTTGGTCTGGAGCAAGATTAGGTAATGTGAAAATAAGCGGGGCAGTCTCAAAACTGCCCAAATGGCTCTCAATTAGAGTGTGCTGCAGTTCCACTTTTCACCACAGATTTACAGTGTACAATTTGTGGGGCGCAGTTGAGTTCGGGAGGACACCAGCACGACTGCCCCACTTAGTATCATTTTACTTGCCTGCCGAAGCTTGCGATGACTTTTAATATATCCTGCGCATTTTATGACTCAACATTGTCAAGAAAATCAAAGAAATATTTGTTGTAGAATGCTGAACACATTTACAGTTTATTATTTATTCAGTTTATAAAATGTGTATTTTTTTTCTATTTAACAACATTAACTTAAAATAGTGAAAGACAACTTGTCTTTTTGATCACGTCTTTAATCAGATAGCATGTTTTCTTGTGTGGCTGGATGTTGGGCTCATGAAGGATAATCACTTTGTTTTGATTTTGGCAAATCAGTTTTGATGAATGCAAATAAAGACTGTGAAAAGGAATTTCCATTAGCACAAGTGCCACTTGCTGTGAAGCAAGAGTGACTGAACGAATTGTCTAGAAAGAATGATTAATTCTCCCTTTACAGTTTATTTGTATGTTGTCATACTGCATATACAAACTGAATCCCGGATGGCTTTCATATGATGATCTGACAATTTTATATCATGATCAATCTTGAAGACATCCACAACCTACTTTTCAAGCGATTCAAACCACAGCAGTGACTGCCTACTAGATGACTGTGACTGGCCAAATTAAATCATACATCTCTATAAAGGCTTTCACACTGGAGGAACCTTTTCATAGTTCCTAGAACTATTGGCGGAAGTTCTCACTTTTTGGCGTTCACACCACAGGAACTAGGAACGTTTTTAGTTCTAGGAACTCCATTTGGAGAAGCTAATTTTGCTCAGAGTAGGGTCTAAATCAGTTCTATAGGAACTACAAGTGATGAAAGTTTAAGCTGATTGGCCAAATGCATACGAAACACCGGCTACACGACATTTTTAAAAAGATGTGTAAAAATATTTACTACACGAATACGGAAAACAGCGATAACTGCATTTACCTGTTTGCAGTGTTGTTCATTTCACAGCCTCGATGATTTGTAACACTGCAAGTTGTCATAGAAAATGTAATCTCTTAGCACAACTTTTTGCTCTTTCAGTCGCGTAAATTGTGTTTACATTCCATCTCCGTTATCATGAAACCGCGACACACAACAAAAACAGCTCAGATCATGGCATCCTCCATTCACCAGTTGTTAACGTTTGTAAACTCCTTCAGAGTTCCTGCTGCTGGTGCGAATGCAACCAGGAAAACGGCCCGAGGGAGAAATTGGTTCTCTAGGAACCACCCTGCTGGCTAGTTCCTAGAACTATGTGGTGCAAAAGCCCCTTATTATGTGTCTTTCATGTATGGTGACACATTTGAAAAACAGTTTAACATGAGCTAGCTGAAGGGCTGTGTGATAAATACAATTTTAGAATTTAGTCCAAAGAAAGAATTGAATGCAAGAAAATTACCAACCATCTCATATTTGATATTTTTAATACATTCCGTTAGCTTAGAAATTTGTGTTTCTTCAAACTGTGAGGAAATCCAAAACTGTGTCATCGGTGTATCAGTGAAATCTAATGATAATGTCTCTCAGGGAAAACAGAGACAAGGAGAAAAGCAGAGGGCCTAATACTGAGCCTTGCGCCACTCCATACTTGTGTTTGATGACTCTCTTCATTTACACAAACAAAGTGGTCATAATCATATTAGGACATAAACCATATTAATTTCTTGTCCACAACTGCCTATGTAATTCTCAAGCTATCCATGAGAATGTTGTGATCTATGCTGTCGAAGATCTAATAGCTCTAGAAGAAATATAACTTTAGTAAGCACAGTTGCTGTTTTACAATGGGGCTTAGATCCTGACTGATATCAGGACACCTGCAAAACTGAACATTGTTTAAATAACAATATTTTTTATAATATTTAAGACCAGGGATGCCCCAAACCCACATTTTTTAGCTCCAACTCCAACTGAATCAAGGTCTTCAAAAATTACTAAATAAACTACAGGTAGGTATGTTGGAGCAGGTTGAATCTAAACTCTGCAGGACTGTGACCGTCCACAAGCTGAGTTTGACACTCCTTAATAAATGGTAGGGTTATTTGGGCCATTGCTACTCTCTTTTGTTGCTTTTAAACAGGGTTTAACTTGTATTTGTCTCTTTTCATCCTAGACCTGATGGCGCTGATCGAGGAGAGTAGAGATCGGTATAAGAAACTTGATTGCAGTACTGGAGAAAAGTCTTCAAGTTGTTCACACACTGAAGAGACTCCCTCACAAGAAAAAGCTCAGAAGACTCGAATTAGAAATCGTGTCATCTGCTCAGAGTGTGGAAAGTGTTTCAGTCATCAAGGAAACCTTAAAGTCCACATGAGGGTTCACACTGGAGAGAAGCCGATCACCTGCCCTCAATGTGGAATCCGTTTCACGCAGCAAGGAAACTTTGATAGACACATGAGAGTTCACACCGAAGAGAAGCCTTACAGCTGTGAACTGTGTGGAAAGAGCTTCACAGCACAACTAAGCCTTGACTATCACATGAACAGTCACACCGGTGATAGGCCGTTTTCATGTGATCAGTGTGGAAAGCGCTTCAGCCATAAAGCAGCCGTTAATAATCACATGAAGATTCATTCAAGATTGGAGAGTTTTACATGTCGTCAGTGTGGAGTGAGTTTCACAGACCCAAGTCACCTGAGGAATCATGTAATAACACACACTGGAGAGAAGCCTTACATGTGCGATCACTGTGGAAAGGGTTTCACAAACAAAAGATCCCTCAAGGTTCACATGGTAATTCACATGGGAGAGAAACCTTTCGACTGCCATGAGTGTGGAAAGAGTTTCAAATTTAAAGAAAACTTTCAGACTCACATGAGCGTTCACAGTAAAGCAAGGTCTTACACCTGCCCAGTGTGTGGAAAGAGTTGCAAACCTAAAGGAAAACTTAAGCTTCACATGAAGCTTCACACTGGAGAGAGACCTTAAATGTGTATCCAGTGTGAAATGTAGTACACATCAAAAAGCCTAACACAGGCAACATTTGCAAGCTCATTCTGTGACATTGCCATGTTCCTCATTGTGATGAGGTTTCCAAACACCAAATTTTTCATTGACTGAAAGAGTGACATTTCTTCCTCTTTGTGGGTTTCCTTTGTTTTGTTTTGAAATTAAAGTATTAAGAGCTGCATCCATGTCTACGCTTCCTCATCTGCCTGACCATGACTCTTCTTTATCTGCACATTTGACTGTCAGCATCTATTTCATGCACAAAACTATATATATATATGTACCTGTTTTGTAAATCCTATGCATTCTTCAAGATACGGACAGGTTTCAGCTCTGGATCATCATGTTTCTCAACTACTTTACTTACAAACATTGGCCTCTGCAAGGTTGCCAACTCTCACGTATTTGGCCAACCATATTAACAACACATCTCAATATAATCTGCTTATAATTTTCTCCCACCAGCATGGGACTTGTTTGGTTTGACACTGATATGTTATCCTTGATTAAACTGGAGTAAAGTGGCAAGATTCTGCATCAATACAGTCTCTTCCTGCATTTCATAAAATGTCTATTACCAAAATCACTTTCAAGTAAAGTCAGTTCACTCAGCGGCCATATTTGCATATGCAAAGGTTTAAGGATGCCCACACTCCATAACCCCCTCCCCCAACCAACTTATTCCAGTTAGCTTGATATATTTTAAAGTTTTTTTTTTTTTTGGAAAATGTTGACGACTGATCATTTGCAGGATGCCTTGAATATTTACTAGAAGCAACATGAATACATTTCAGCTTCCCTAAATCGCATACCTGAAATTGCAAAGAACCACTTCCTCATTTCATCATATTTGAGTCAGTATAAATTGCAGGGTTTGCTTTCTGACTGAGCAGATATTTTTTGTCTTGTTTTTTGATGATTTCTGATCTCTAACCCAAAACTGAAGTATGCCTCTAGTGAACAGCAGTGTTCTCCAGGCACTCTCCAACTTCACAGGTGCTACTGTGAATCCCCTTTCAGAAGAAACAAAGGATGGTCATGAACTCCATGTATTTAATATTTTGCCATTGTTAGGAAACAAACATTTCCTGGAGCTGTCTCGCTAAAATGTTTTTGCAGTGAGCCATTTGTGGATATAGATGAATTTCTAGACCCAAGATTTGATTATGATTACACAGATTTAAAGGATTACTTGACGTGCATGCGTGGGAATGAGCCGTACAAACGCCACTTTGGGTGGAAACGTATTGCCATCAAGGTCTTGGATAAGTAACCAGATGGAAATGCCTGGTTGGGCACAGATGGATGGAGGAGTTACTCAGTGGATTGCGAGTGGCCCGTCTCTTATCATGAAACCAGCATGAACAGTGCCAAAGCCATCATTGAGTCTCATTACATACCAGGCTCTGGACAAAGGTACGGCAGAGGAATCTATTCAAAGTATGACATAAACGAGGCTGCTGCTTACAGCCACACAGTTACATGTGAAGAGACCGGAATAACCTACGATGTGCTGCAGAACAGAATCAATCCAAAAATGAGAAAAGTGTGAGCTAAAAAGGAATACTGTTTGATCGAGATTCCTGCAGGAACCCCGCCTGATAAAGAGAGAGATCGTGGAGAAGTCCATTCGTTCTTATGGAATTCTGTTTAAACAGCTGGAAAAGAATCTCAGAATCTCCCAATGAGGGGCTGTGTGTGGACACTTACTGCTTGAGGAATTCTTATCCTTCTTTATAATATTATTTTATTCAGTGTATTTCTCTATTATATGTTAACTGAAGGGTTTTGCCTTCAGTATTTTTTTTTTCTTAATTTAAAGGAGGATTTAAGCAAACTTTAGTATAATATATATACACACGAATATACTAAGATACATATGCACGAATGTTGATGACCACTTTGTAAGCGCAGATTTGGTAGAATATCTTTATTTGCACTTTCTGATTTTAAATACCAGAAAAGAATGAGCTCTGACTATTACAGCACGTACTTATAGCATGTGTTAGTTCTGACAGTTTGAGGTCATAACCAGTGGTGGAAAGTAACAAATTACAACTACTTTCATTACAGATCTTCTGTACATTTTTTTTTCTTCTACTTTTTGAGTAAAGTTAAATTGTGGTACATTAACTGGAATAAACAGTTTTCAACTTTACTACATCTATTTTTCACTAAAATTACAAAGTGCAAAAAAAAAAGATGGTGCAACAGGGTGAACTCGAATTTAACTTGGCACTTTTCAAACTCCTGGCATGGTTCCCTGCACTTGTGGCATTTAAAGGGGTCATATGATGTTGCTAAAAAGAACATTATTTTGTGTATTTAGTGAAATTAAATGTTTATGCGGTTCAAAAAACACATTATTTTCCACATACTGTACATTATTGTTTCTCCTCTATGCCCCGCCTTTCTAGTGTCACACACGTCGGGCTAGAGTGAGGAACGGCCGGCGGATTCAATGAAGGAGCGTCCGGAGGGCTTGCAGCAACCACATGTGACGACTCCGGGCTGGACTCCGCTTCGTCCACGGTGAAAGCCGATCCGGCGATCCACAGCGTGAAGTTGATGTATTTCCTCAGCGACCAGCACGGATCAGCTCCAGG
>NW_015652147.1:104013-106048 GCF_001515625.1 Sinocyclocheilus rhinocerous
CTTAACTTTTATAAAGAATCTCTCTTTGGATTTGAGACTTTAGTCTTTGCAACTTTACAGATCTTCTTTATGCACCAAGAGCTTGTAACACTTCAAAGAGAAAGGAAAAATTGAAATCGCATCATATGACCCCTTTAACAAACTGTTCTGATTTCCAAAACTTCCAGTTCAGCTTGCTTGGGTGGGGTGATAAATCCTACCTCAGGAGATAAGTGCTTGCACCCTGCTGACTATACACTATAAAAAATCCAACTTGCAAAAAGTTTGAATAGCTATTATCTATTAGGTAACTGAACAATAAAACTAAAAAAAGTTGACTTAATAAGTTGGTTAAAAAATTGTGTGACCAACTTAATTTGAACTGTTGACTGGATATGCACATGCAAGTGCCCCTGAGGAGCAGAGGACCCTTGGGAGGGAGGAGAGTATAGTCTATGTTCTAATTACACTTGAGTCAGCAGCCATTTGCCAAGGTCTCAAATTCCCAGCACTCCCAAAGGTGCCTAACAGCAAGAAGTAGGATAAATCACAATGAAATCACAATCTCGATTAGGCAAAAGCTGTCAGTGAAGCACGGTTCTGTGATCAGTATTAAATCTCCATCTGAAGGCCAGAGGGCGCTCTCGCGCAGAAACTCAGAATACGCCCCGCAGAAGAAATCCAGGATTATACTATGAAATATGTTGCGTGCCTTATTCTGTGTAACAAACCACATCATCTCACAGAAGAAGATTTATTTCAAACACTTGACTGACGTTATGAAGTGAGTTTGGAGTAAAAACATGGTATTAAATGTGGTATTTCCGTAGTTCACTGACAAGCTATGCAAACAGCTTTCATCATCGCAGAACGATTTCTTTGAATTCATAATTGCGCAATTATATCGTTTGCGTTTTTTTTTTTTGCGTAGCTTGTCAGTGAACTACGGTTCTGTGTAGTAAATGCTGAGGGGAGGGGTTAAGCTGTTTATCCCTTGTCTAGAGGAAGTAACTCTGAAAGAAGGACCAACTTAAAGGGTTAGTTCACCCAAAAATGAAAATTCTGTCATTAATTACTCAACCTCGTGTTGTTCGAAACCCGCAAGACCTTCATTCATCTTTGGAACACAATTTAAGATAGATAATGTCAGCATAATGTGAGTGTTGCTTTGTTTCAGTGACTAGTATTCATTGTAGAGGCTATAACGATAAAGAGACGATGTGTGCTACAAAAAAACTTCATTTCTAAGATTTATTTCTGATATGTAGTTGTCTTGAATGTGTAGTCAATTTAACTGATTAGCTCCATTTTGTGCAAAGAGGGCTTCGGTAGCATGTGTAGCCAGAACTTTTTGGTATTTGTGAACGATTGTACCATTTTCTAAATGGGGGTGTTGTGAGTTGAGATACATATCAGTTGTATGTCTGAGTCTGTTACAGTGTAATGATGTTGTGTATAAGAAGTGTTTTTCTTTTATCCTGGGAGTCTTAAGCCCAAGACACACTGCACGATTTTCGGCTGTCCTAGACAAAAGATTGACATTGTAAAACAATCGTGGCGATTTCTGTGATCGTGGCTCCTAATCGGTGGTCCTGTGTCATACAGTGAGAGTGGTTCAAAGACAGCCGTTGTCAGTCTTGTGACCAAAGATAGCCTACGATAATTTTCTTGATAGTGTCAGAAATTCAGCATGATCATCGCATAGTGTGCTTGCTGCTATGACCCACGTTTACTGACCAGCCAATAAAAATGCATCATGAAATTGCACAGCGCGCACAGAAACTTCTTGGGACATGTATTATGAAAAATAGCTTGGATACTAAATCGCTACATTATATTTCTCAACAATGAAGTGTTTTTGAAGTAACTAAACTTACAGTTAATATAATTCAAAACCTAGTTATTTTGTCAGTGACTTGGCCAATGGCACCAAAATAGTGTTTTTGTGTCTTCATGTGAGTCAAAATGTTTAGATGTTTTTTTTTTCTACCATGGAAATATTTGTTATATGCTAATTTAATTTCAGTTTGGATCGTATTATATGTAAATTGAATTT
>NW_015652147.1:106109-107659 GCF_001515625.1 Sinocyclocheilus rhinocerous
AAAATGTTTAGATGTTTTTTTTCCACCATGGAAATATTTGTTATATGCAAATTTCATTTCAGTTTGGATCGTATTATATGTAAATTGAATTTAGTTTCATTTCATATTAGTTATGCAATTGTTTTTATACTGTACAAGAATGTCAGTTGTGTCTGTGCTTCACATTGAGCATTTTAGATACATATTTCAACAGTAGGTAAAAATGTATTGGGAAAAGTCAATACTTTAGTACACAAAAACAAAATGAACATTTTTATTTATACAGTACATTTATTTTTGTAGAAATGTGTTACATGTAAACTGAAAATTCACCATTGCTTATTCATTTTTACACACTTGGTTGTCTTCCCCTAACACCACCACATACTTTCATATCTTCCTATTGCTCTTCCACAACAAGCAACTGTGAATGTTCAGTTTACATGTTACACATTTCTACAGATGAATGTACCATACAAATATAAACGGATGTAGCTGCTGCGGTTTAGGGTTGTGACGTTCCTCCTTGTTCAAAAACTCAATATATATGGTTCCAAACATGATTGATTGGCAAGATTGTGATTCCATTTCTTTACAATGGCAAGCCATTTGCCAACTTAGCAGACACTATAAACATTCCATGTCAGATTTTTATGGAATATACATGCATGACAGAGTTTGATAACTGAAGGGATCATTTTGCATGTGACGGCTCACACGATGAAAGAATGTTGAAGTTGTGAAGAGTTTGACAATTTGACTGAGAATAAACTCATCAGTTCAGATCAACAAGCCATGTGCATGTAGTTAATTTGCAAATTGTATACATGTGCCACAAAACATGCAATTTGCTTAAATCAATAAGGAATTCAAATCTGATGTGAACAAGAAACTAATTGTTCAGACATGTGAACTTATTGTTTTAACAATTCAAGAATTGAGCCAAAGCGATTAAGAAAGCTAATTTATTCATAGTCAAATAAAAAAGGAAATGAAGAAACTATATATGGATATTTTATTATAGTGAAAACACTGAACCACATCAGAACACTAAGTATATTAAAAATCTATTCTCTCAGAGGCACCAGTGGATCGCTGATGATGTCTCTCACAGTCTCTTGCATTATGCAGCAATGTTTGGATCCAAGCTTATCAGATGCCGTGGCTCGACGGCTTTTTGCCACAATATTTAAGTGAGAAAGAAAACAATTGAAATGCAAATGCAAAAAGAAACAAAATGTACATAACCAAGGGATACACTCCATCTGGGATAGACACTATGGGGAATCCCTCCAGCATGAGCAGCGCCTGAAGCACGTGTTTAAACATGTCAATGTCTTTGGCTGACGACAGTCCTAAGTTTCATGCCCTATGCAATGAAAATCACAGCTTTTACACCTTCCTCGATTCCTTACACCAGGCCAGGCGATTCAGTGCCCATCCCAACCGCAGAGCTCAAAGGTCCGAAGAGCCCTTAAGACACTTACAGTTCACAGGCGGCAGACAATTAAAGTCAGTTACAATAACGTATGATATTAAAGGGGTCATATGATGCTGCTAAAAATAACATT
>NW_015652147.1:107710-114885 GCF_001515625.1 Sinocyclocheilus rhinocerous
CTTTATGCACCAAGAGCTTGTAACACTCCAAAGAGAAAAGAAAAATTGAAATCGCACCGTATGACCCCTTTAAAGAGATCTTTCGACTGACTCTGAAAAACACCAGGATAAAGATGCCCGGGGTTCCTGATCACCTCTGTAAACATGCCATTGTCCTCAGTTACAATAACGTATGATATTATAGAGATCTTTCTACTGACTCTGAAAAACACCAGGATAAAGATGCCCGGGGTTCCTGATCACCTCTGTAAACATGCCATTGTCCTGCTGCAGGAGTCATGAGGACAGAGCAATAAACTGAAGTGTCTGTAATGTAAGACGCCTAAGGCAGAGCTACAGGGAGACAGCACGGACAGCTGATGGTTCCTTGTAATGCCAGATCACATGTGACCATAGTGGAGTAACATCTCACAGCAAGAACTGGCAAACCAGGTTCAGTCCATGAGGATGAGATGCACTATAGTAATTAAAGCAGCTGGTGGTTGCACAAGATACTGACTGCTGCTTTTGATATTGACTTTTTTTTTTTTGCTCATACAAATATATACACACGTTAAGAAATTCCCTCAAATAAAAGCAGTTGAATGTGAGAGGACATTTCCTTGTTTAGTTGTGTTCTATGACAAGCGCTGAGCACAGCCGTCTCTGGCTCAGCACCAGCTAAAGCACAAAAGCAGATCTGAATTTAGCAGTTAATCTCACGACACACCAGTGTGATCGTACACATCTAAGGGTAACTTTATCTCTGAAATTCTGATCATTTGTAGAAGGTTTCTTTCCAGTGTGCATTCATGTGTTTTTTAAGGTTTCCTTTTTGAGAAAAATGTTTTCCACACTGTTGGCAGGTGAAAGGGTTTTCTCCAGTGTGAATTCTCATGTGGACTACAAGGTTTCCTCTTCCACTGAAACTCTTCCCACACTGAGGGCAGGCGAAAGGCTTCTCTCCTGTGTGAATTCTCAAGTGGGCCTTAAGAGTTTGTTTATGTGCAAAACTCCTTTCACACTGAGGGCAGGTGTAAGGCTGCTCTCCAGTATGAATTCTCATGTGGTTGTTAAGGCTTGCTTTTCGCATTAAACTCTTTCCACATAGTTTGCAGGTGTAAGGCTTCTCTCCAGTGTGACCTCTAATGTGCCTGTTAAGGATTACTTTTTGAGTAAAACTTATTCCACATTGAGGGCATGAGTGAGGCTTTTCTCCAGTGTGAATTCTCATGTGGTAATTAAGGTTTCCTTTTCTGCTGAAACGTTTTCCACACTGTTGACAGGTTAAATGACTTGTAGTTCCAGTCATTTGAGCTCTTTTTTGTGAGGAAGTCTTTTCAGTATGTGAGCAACTAAATGATTTTTCTCCAGTTATGAAATTATGTTTCTCATACTGATCTTTATCTTCCTTTTCATCGAGTCCTTGACTCTCCTTTTTCAGGGACATCAGGTCTACGGCAAAACAGACAAATACAATTTAACACCGGTTTTAATGGCACAAAACAACAAACATCAAGAGAAAACCAACAGCAAGTATGCTAGACCTTATATGCATTAAGCTACTAAAAGAGGTGTTGACAACACAGACCACAGCATTCTCTTGGATAGTTTGAGAATTAACTTGGCATATGGTTTAGGTCCTATCTATCCAACTGCTACCACTTTGTTTGTGTAAATGACCAGATGTTTCATCAAACACAAGTATGGAGTGCCACAGGGCTCAGTATTAGTACTCATTATTAGTACTGCCACAGTCATATCACCCTGCAGCCCAAGACTGGTTACCCACTGAAGCTAAGCAGGGTGAGCTGGTCAGTACCTGGATGGGAGACCTCCTGGGAAAACTAGGTTGCTGTTGGAAGAGGTGTTAGTGAGGCCAGCAGGGGGTGCGCACCCTGTGGTCTGCGTGGGTCCTAACGCTCCAGTGTAGTGATGGGGACACTATACTGTCAAAAAGCACCGTCTTTCGGATGAGACGTTAAACCGAGGTCCTGACTCTCTGTGGTCATTCAAAATCCCATGGCACTTCTCGTAAAAGTGTAGGGGTGTAACCCCGGTGTCCTGGCCAAATTGCCCCCCTGGCCTTTGTCAATCATGGCCTCCTAATAATCCCCATCCACTTGATTGGCTCTATCTCTCTCTCTCCTCTCCACCTGTAGCTGGTGTGTGGTGAGCGCACTGGCAACCGTTGTCCTGTGGCTGCCGTTGCATCATCCAGGTGGATGCTACACACTGGTGGTCGTTGAGGAGAGACCCCCCCCCCACATGATTGTAAAGCTCTTTGGGTGTACAACAATAGACGATAAAGCGCTATATAAATGCATCATTCATTCATTCATTTATTAGTAGGGTGACCAGACTTCCCGTTTTTCTGGGGACCGTCCCGTATTTCAGCTCTATTTTTAGTGTCCCGACTTATTTTGAAAAAATCCTGTTTTGTCCTGTATTTCAAAAATTCTTTAGGACTGGGTGAGAGCAGAAACTTTTATCCAAAGCGACTTACAAATGAGTACAATAGAAGCAATCAAAACCAACAAAAAAGCAATAATATGTAAGTGCTGTGACAAGTCTCGTTTAGTCTAACGCAGTATACTCTATGTAGCAAGAATTTTTTTAATCCAAACTATCCGGAGTGCTATTTGAGGCTTAGTGTATCCCATCATGCATCATGTTCTGGAAATAAATCATAGACTTTCTGCCGAGATCTCACGAGAGGTCATGGAACCGTTTCAATTTTATTATTAATAATAATTAGATTACATTTAATTTGGTAGTAAAACAAAGTGTTGGACGTTTTATTGTTGCAAAGATGAGTGTATTTATTTTGTACAACATTTGCAACTGCTTTTTATCACTTAATTGGAAGCACCACAAATTAAGGCAAGGCAAGATTATTTATATAGCAGATTTTATACACAATGGTTATTCAGTTAAATTAAATTGTGTCATCTGTTATACAGGTGCATCTCAATAAATTAGAATGTCGTGGAAAAGTTCATTTATTTCAGTAATTCAACTCAAATTGTGAAACTCGTGTATTAAATAAACTACTTCAGTCTGTGTGCATTGAATTTAAGTCTTTGGTTCTTTTAATTGTGATGATTTTGGCTCACATTTAACAAAAACCCACCAATTAACTATCTCAACAAATTAGAATACTTCAGAAGACCAATAAAAAAAACATTTTTAGCCTTCTGGAAAGTATGTTCATTTACTGTACATGTACTCAATAACTTGGTAGGGTCTCCTTCTGCTTTAATTACTGCCTCAATTCGGCATGGCATGGAGGTGATCAGTTTGTGGCACTACTCTGGTCAGTACCTGGATGGGAGACCTCCTGGGAAAACTAGGTTGCTGTTGGAAGAGGTGTTAGTGAGGCCAGCAGGGGGTGCGCACCCTGTGGTCTGCGTGGGTCCTAACGCTCCAGTGTAGTGATGGGGACACTATACTGTCAAAAAGCACCGTCTTTCGGATGAGACGTTAAACCGAGGTCCTGACTCTCTGTGGTCATTCAAAATCCCATGGCACTTCTCGTAAAAGTGTAGGGGTGTAACCCCGGTGTCCTGGCCAAATTGCCCCCCTGGCCTTTGTCAATCATGGCCTCCTAATAATCCCCATCCACTTGATTGGCTCTATCTCTCTCTCTCCTCTCCACCTGTAGCTGGTGTGTGGTGAGCGCACTGGCAACCGTTGTCCTGTGGCTGCCGTTGCATCATCCAGGTGGATGCTACACACTGGTGGTCGTTGAGGAGAGACCCCCCCCCCACATGATTGTAAAGCTCTTTGGGTGTACAACAATAGACGATAAAGCGCTATATAAATGCATCATTCATTCATTCATTTATTAGTAGGGTGACCAGACTTCCCGTTTTTCTGGGGACCGTCCCGTATTTCAGCTCTATTTTTAGTGTCCCGACTTATTTTGAAAAAATCCTGTTTTGTCCTGTATTTCAAAAATTCTTTAGGACTGGGTGAGAGCAGAAACTTTTATCCAAAGCGACTTACAAATGAGTACAATAGAAGCAATCAAAACCAACAAAAAAGCAATAATATGTAAGTGCTGTGACAAGTCTCGTTTAGTCTAACGCAGTATACTCTATGTAGCAAGAATTTTTTTAATCCAAACTATCCGGAGTGCTATTTGAGGCTTAGTGTATCCCATCATGCATCATGTTCTAGAAATAAATCATAGACTTTCTGCCGAGATCTCACGAGAGGTCATGGAACCGTTTCAATTTTATTATTAATAATAATTAGATTACATTTAATTTGGTAGTAAAACAAAGTGTTGGACGTTTTATTGTTGCAAAGATGAGTGTATTTATTTTGTACAACATTTGCAACTGCTTTTTATCACTTAATTGGAAGCACCACAAATTAAGGCAAGGCAAGATTATTTATATAGCAGATTTTATACACAATGGTTATTCAGTTAAATTAAATTGTGTCATCTGTTATACAGGTGCATCTCAATAAATTAGAATGTCGTGGAAAAGTTCATTTATTTCAGTAATTCAACTCAAATTGTGAAACTCGTGTATTAAATAAACTACTTCAGTCTGTGTGCATTGAATTTAAGTCTTTGGTTCTTTTAATTGTGATGATTTTGGCTCACATTTAACAAAAACCCACCAATTAACTATCTCAACAAATTAGAATACTTCAGAAGACCAATAAAAAAAGAAATAAATCATAGACTTTCTGCCGAGATCTCACGAGAGGTCATGGAACCGTTTCAATTTTATTATTAATAATAATTAGATTACATTTAATTTGGTAGTAAAACAAAGTGTTGGACGTTTTATTGTTGCAAAGATGAGTGTATTTATTTTGTACAACATTTGCAAATGCTTTTTATCACTTAATTGGAAGCACCACAAATTAAGGCAAGGCAAGATTATTTATATAGCAGATTTTATACACAATGGTTATTCAGTTAAATTAAATTGTGTCATCTGTTATACAGGTGCATCTCAATAAATTAGAATGTCGTGGAAAAGTTCATTTATTTCAGTAATTCAACTCAAATTGTGAAACTCGTGTATTAAATAAATTCAATGCACACAGACTGAAGTAGTTTAAGTCTTTGGTTCTTTTAATTGTGATGATTTTGGCTCACATTTAACAAAAACCCACCAACTCACTATCTCAACAAATTAGAATACTCCATAAGATTTATTGAGATGCGCCTGTATATTGTGTCATAATGTAAATACATGTTGTCATAGCTCATCGGTCTTTGGTCATTTTTTTTTTGTTTTACATTGTATTAACACTAATATAAATATAATATGAAGAGCACAGTTAAGACAAATAGACAACAATTATGCAAGTCCTAGCTTTCTTAATTTTAATACTAAAATTATTTTTATCATTAAACTGAAATGTTTGTTAATTTACATTTTAAACAGACAATAAAAACAGTTACTCACACTTGTGTGTTGCGACATTACTGTCGGATTCAATATAGTTGACAACATTGTCTTTTAGTTTCAATCCTTCTGAAAATCCCACATCAAATTGTGCCTCGTTTGTAAACAAATCCACGGGAAAATTACCTTTACATTTAGTCATTTAGCAGACTTTTACGACTATTTGTCCAAAGCCATTCATCTTACTTTGTGCAACAGAGGGTTATTATTGATAACTAAAATAAATTCATCCAAAGCAACTTACAAATGAGGACAATAGAAGCAATCAAAATCTGCTGGCAGTTTCAGTTTCACAGCCCACTCCGGTGGGGGGCTCAGTTAGATATAGTTAAATATAGGCTATTCTTATAATTAATAAACTTTATGATTAATGTTAAATAAAAAAAATTAACGACACCTCATACGTATTTTGTAATTGTTTTGGAGACTGAAAATACAGACTGAACGGTGTCTCAAAACACCCAAACGCTGCATGAGCATATGATACACAAACTACAGCTCTCAGTTGGATAAAGCAAAGCAGCGTCGCGCTAGTAAAGTTTTGATGGATGCTGACTGTAATGAAGGTGTCCGTACATAAACCACACATGTGACGGAGTTCAGCTTTGAGAATGAAAACCAACCTGTTTGTGTCTCAGTATCTTCATGTTTGAATGTATCTTCAATCTTCACGTCTTCACTCTCCTCTTTAATAAACGCCATCTTTATAATCGTGCGTCACGAGGATCTCAGCTTCAGCAGGAGTTTTTCTGTGCGTTTGAACACTTTGTCCTGTTTAAGATGAGAATAATAAACAGAAATAAATATAAACCCAAACTAAATCTCTGTCTGCATCTCAGTTCACAGGCAAGGGAGTCAGTGAGAGTTAATGGCCTTAAATCACCTGAAGAGACAAAAAAGCAACCAAAATTAGCACTCAAATTAATAAAAGGACACAAATTATATAGAAGGTTAATATTTGGTATTTACTGATTTGTAATTACTTTTAATATATTTCACTTTAATGAAACATTAGCAGTTGGTTTGTAACAGTTGTCATTACACATGTTTGTGTTTGTTGTTCTCTGTTTAGAGCAGCAGTGTGTCGTCAGCGCGCGCTGATTCCAGAGCTTCGAATCACTGAATCATTTTGAAAAGCAAGTGATTCAGTTGACTCGGAGTTTAAAAGATCCGTTTCTCCATCACTACTCGCCAGTGACTGAATTCGTGTTTATGATCAACTGATTCACGAAGTAGGGAGCGAAATGAGCCGCACCTTTTCTATTGCTCACGTGCGAATGCGTTCTACTAACACAAAATAACCTTCATTAATTTCACTAGATAAAACATTGCCGTGTTACTTTCGGTAATAATATCACACAATTATATACAATTCTATAAACGAGGTCTTCTTCTTCTAATGTTTATTGGCGGTTGGCAGACTCTATAAACGAGTTTTAATGATTTAAACACTTTAAATGTTTAAAAGCACGCACCTTTATGCAGCCGAATCACAGACGCGGGAGCGCGGCGCGTCCTTATGACGTCACACCGCCAGCCCAAAATAAAAGTCTCAATAAATGCATAGCACTTTTACATCAGTAAACAAATATAAATAAGGCATAGGATGAATTGCAGATACTTAATCAAGGATAACATTTCAGTATCTTGGTCTTAAAATTACAGGATTGGAAAGAACTTCTGAATGTCTCAAAGACTGATTTTACATTATTCACACACGCACACACACACACACACACTCACTCACACACACACACACTC
>NW_015652147.1:115091-143345 GCF_001515625.1 Sinocyclocheilus rhinocerous
ACACACACACAGACACACACACTCTCTCTCACACACACACACACACTCTCTCACACACACACAGACACACACACACACACACACACACACACACACAGCACAACTGAGATTCATTTTAACATTTAAATGACATTTATGTTGCTGGTGAACTACAAAAAGCTACAAATTAATTTTGACAAATATTTGTGTGTTTCTGCAGTAATTATATTTAAAGGCTGATCATCTTTACAATCATTTTGTTAGAAAATAAGCATGTATTTGGAAGTATTTTGGCAACAACTATGACCACTTACTTGTTCATGCTGAACACCACTCATTTGTCTTTCAGTGTTGATGGCCTGCCATTACTTAAGAAAGTCATGTGGCTTGTCCTATGTGCCGCCATTGTTGTTCTCCCTACAACATTAATCTGTGGAAACAAACAGCCAAATGAGCTGCATCTTTTAGATGATGTCGCAGCAGACCTCAAAGACCCCCCCCTGTCTTGTGGCATGCAATGCCAATGAAAAAATAAAAATAAACAGCACAAATGATTATGTTGCTGGTGAACTACAAAAAGCTACAAATTAATTTTGACACAAATATTTGTATGTTTCTGCAGTAATTATATTTAAAGGCTGATCATCTTTACAATCATTTTGTTAGAAAATAAGCATGTATTTGGAAGTATTTTGGCAACAACTATGACCACTTACTTGTTCATGCTGAACACCACTCATTTGTCTTTCAGTGTTGATGGCCTGCCATTACTTAAGAAAGTCATGTGGCTTGTCCTATGTGCCGCCATTGTTGTTCTCCCTACAACATTAATCTGTGGAAACAAACAGCCAAATGAGCTGCATCTTTTAGATGATGTCGCAGCAGACCTCAAAGACCCCCCCCTGTCTTGTGGCATGCAATGCCAATGAAAAAATAAAAATAAACAGCACAAATGAGCTTTGTGGTCGAGTTTTTACTCTATGCGCCACTGTTTGAGTAAATTAGCATTGTAAATTCCACAATATAGTAAAAGAAAAGCAGAGGAATCATCAGTTGGAACCAGAACCAAGGAACCAAGAAGGTAACAGAATTAGCCTCTGACTTAAATAAATAAATAAATAAATAAAAACTCAACAACGATGCAGTTACTGACCTCTTATCAATCCAATAAAACGCGCAAAAAAAAGAAGAAAATTAGATTTTATTAAGGTGTATTATTAAGGTTTGATTTTATTAAGGCTCAAAATTCTGTGTAAAGACGCGCACAGATTATTTAGTTACATTTGATTCAATGGAATTTGTATTTGATTACAATTGTAACTGTATTAAATAAAGTATTTACTCTGTGTATTCACAGATTATTTTTTATGTTGTCTAGTTTGTGTCTTAGTTTATGTTTAGTAATGTACAACAGATACTTCCCCGTTTTAAGAAACTTTGCATACTTGCCTTGTAACATCCTTAATTGCTGATTCTTTGGCACCAAAAGGGTCAATATTGACTGATATATTTTGGGAACATTGCCTAAAACAAATATTAAAGGGGTCATATGATGCGATTTCAATTGTTCCTTTCTCTTTGGAGTGTTACAAGCTCTTGGTGCATAAAGAAGATCTGTAAAGTTGCAAAGACTAAAGTCTCAAATCCAAAGAGATATTCTTTATAAAAGTTAAGAGTCAGCCACACCTACCTAAAACGGCTCGTTCTAACACGCCCCCACATATCTACCTCACTATGTGGGAAGATTTGCATAACGCCGCCCAAATGTTCACGCAAAGAAAGAAGGCGTAACTTTTATTCTCGCTGTAGTATTGTTGTTGCCGCCGCCATGTCGTGAAGACGCTGTGTGCTTCCTTGTGAAAGCGAAACTACTTTGTTTGGTCTTCCAAAAGAGGACACGACTAGAAATCTGTGGTTAAGTTGTAGGGTACGAAGGGTAAAAACACTTTTTTTAAATATATATATTTTAATATTTTTGAACAAAAAGCAGAGAGAATCATGAATCTACATCTGCATCAGATTTAGAAAGATGATCAAAATGAAGTACAGCCTAAACCACTTCCTGGATCATATTTTCATTAGGTGACGTTACAGGCAGTTTTGATCAGTGTTGCCAGATTGGAAATGTCCAAGTATCGTACCAGAAGCTCAAAACTATCGTATTTGGAAGAAAATTACCGTACACAAGTCATGCGTACAGAATACAGCTATTTATATCTTAAACAACAACTTTTTAACACGACATGTAAATTACCACAATAGATAAATAACTGGTGTACCTCACATCGTGTCTACACCAGACGCGAGCGGCGTGACAAAATACTATAGAACCCGTTACAATAAGTGACACTGTCTACAATGGATGTGGCGCGGCGCGACAGACAAATCTCACACCGTGTCTACACTGGACACGAGTGGCGCGGCACGACAAAATACTATAGAACACATTATAATCAGTGATGCTGACTACACTGGATGCGGCGACACGACAAATCCCGCCAGTAAACTGCTGTCGCGTTCTATTTATTACATGCTGACACAAATTTTAAATGATTTTCAACAGTCGCTTTGCGCGTCCAGTGTAGACAGCTGTTGAGGCGCGGCACCACGGTATGGAAGGACCAAACTCCACCTCTGAGTCGCTGTCATCGGAAGCCTGTGTTGCCAGATGTTGAGGAGGTTCTTTTGCATTACAGATTTGATGCCCTCATGGATCGTACATCGTAGAGAGGTCTAAATTATCGTACAAATACGATAATTATCATACGTCTGGCAACCCTGGTTTTGATTTATATGCTGTTTAATGCTTAAAGGCACAATATGTAAGTTTTTGCGGCATGTTCAAAACAACAAAGGCGAAGCTTGATGACGCTGTGAAGACGGGTAGAACCAATGGGTATTAAGAGATGATATGATCTGATATGATATTCACGAATCATGTTCACGGATGAGTTAATGAATTACCTGTACCTTCCACAGTTATTCAAACAGCGAATAAATTATACAGAGAAAGCGAGCAAAGAAAACTGACATTGTCAAAGAACATTATGACTGATTTCAATCTAGTGCGAGATTAAGCACTTTCAAAAAAACTCCCCTTGTAATTAGTAAAGCTGTCTATACACTGCTTGATGAATGAATCACTTACTTGCATCATACATACATCTGCACTTGTTTATGAAGAGAGAATTCGCGAGCTGAATTCAGTCAGCCTGTCAGCGCGCGCGCACACTCACCACCCTTCCACAGTTATTCAAACAGCGAATAAATTATACAGAGAAAGCGTGCAAAGAAAGTTGACACTGTCAAAGAACATTATGACTGATTTCAATCTAGCGCGAGATTAAGCACTTTCAAAAAAACTCCCCTTGTAATTAGTAAAGCTGTCTATACACTGCTTGATGAATGAATCACTTACTTGCATCATACATACATCTGCACTTGTTTATGAAGAGAGAATTCGCGAGCTGAATTCAGTCAGCCTGTCAGCGCGCGCGCACACTCACCACTGTTTCAGCGATGACTCATCTGAACGCCTCTGATTGGCCATTGCATTCATAAGCTCAACAGACTCGTGTGTGATTGGTTATAATGCACAACACTGTAAAAACGCGGAACATTGAGCAGATATAAATTTAATGCTACAGTCAACACTTTTCATTTCAGCCATAATGGATTTACTTTAACTGTGCAGCGGCATTTTGTCCACAAAACCGAGGATAGCGCAGATATTACGTCATTGATAGGCGACCATGACCATGGAGGAACAGGGACGAGTCCATTTTGTCAAACTCTGGATTTACAAATCCTTGGGAACTTTTGGAATAGCGTAAGTACACAAATGCATGAAATATATAACACTGTGCAAGTGGTTTTTGGATATTTTATTATAAAAATCTTACATATTGTGCCTTTAATGATCGTGTTATTTTACATATGCATCTGCATATGCATCAAGTCAGTGATATGACATAAAAAGCAATTCTTGCAGCAGTGTTTTTCTCCTTTTAAGCTTCTTCCACACTGTTGGCAGGTGAAAGGCTTCTCTCCAGTGTGAACTCTCATGTGAACTTTAAGGTTTCCTTTCTGATTGTAACACTTTCCACACTGCTGGCAGGTGAAACTACCTCTAGTTCCAGTCTCCGGAGCACTTTTTTGAGAGGTCATAAAGTCATGATGTTTCTCATTTTGATCTTTCTCTTCGGTTTCATTCAGTT
This sequence comes from Sinocyclocheilus rhinocerous, assembly GCF_001515625.1. NCBI lineage: Eukaryota > Metazoa > Chordata > Actinopteri > Cypriniformes > Cyprinidae > Sinocyclocheilus > Sinocyclocheilus rhinocerous. The sequence goes on from NW_015652147.1 coordinate 119,288, forward strand.
CTTGATTCTCCTCTTTCGGCACCATCTGGTCTAAGGCAAAAAGAGACCAATACATGTTAATCCTGGTTTAATGGCACAAAGTAAGAAACATCAAAACATTTAGACATTTAAATGCATCATGTCATGCATATGTGCCAAATTGCATGAAATTTTAAGCATGTCGAAACCCTCAAAAACACCCAATTATTATTCTAAGTTTGAAGTGATTTAGGTAATAGAGATTTTTTTCAAAGCCTGTTGTATGTGACACACATCCCGCTACCAGTTGGTGGCGCTGTGACCATGACTCACTGTAGTCACACCCACAGGATCAGCCTCCTTGACCAATCATACAGCTCAAGTTTGATTTCCATTTTTCACCAATATTTTATCCCTTTGCCATGTGAAAAAACAACCAACATATCAATAATCACATCACCTTCTATTATCTTGGCATCATGATGACCAAGTTTGGTGTCAATCACATGGATCCCCTCCAAGAAATGTTTAAAAGTTCACAGCATGCACTATTTATTAAACTAATGGCTGTCATTTTTAAAGTTCATGAGAACAGTAAACGTACAGAGTTTGGTGATTATAGGTAACATGGATTTAGTCAATCAATAATTTAGTCAAAAGGGGGTGCTACAGAGTCCTCTGTTCAACATCCATGTCTTAGCTTATTCCTACACCTAATAACTGACAACTCTGATGTGCGTGCAGAATTTCATTAGAACCTTAATAATGTTAAGAGCATCAAAATCATCACTATCCCTTTAAGCCTCATCATAGCACAGAAACTGTGCTTAATTATCTGCTTTTGGCATCTCATCACAACTACATGTGTCTCTTCTAGTGCAATTTGGTAAACACAGACCATGATGAAATATATAACACTGTGCAAGTGGTTTTTGGATATTTTATTATAAAAATCTTACATATTGTGCCTTTAATGATCGTGTTATTTTACATATGCATCTGCATATGCATCAAGTCAGTGATATGACATAAAAAGCAATTCTTGCAGCAGTGTTTTTCTCCTTTTAAGTTCCACCAGGTAGTTCTATGCATCTAAGTTTGTGCACTGCTCACTTTTCCCCTCCTTTTCTGAGCAAGGTATAAACAGTATTGAGACTCAGCTAAAACTGAAGAATCTAGTAGTTCTTTAGTCAGTGGGATGTTGAGAAACCCTCTGAGACAGAAGTATGAGTTTCTGATATAAAGCCCAACGCTTTTGGTATGACTGGGTGAGGAATCCATGCAAGATCACACATAGGGCCTGTTTACACCTGGTCACTTCATGCGGTTTCTCTAATCCGACCATGAAAAGACCAGGGCTGCGTTTCCCAAAAACATTGTAAGGCTAAGTTGATCGTAGACCCATTGCCACCAATGGAGCTACGATCAACTTGGGCTTACGGTGCTTTTGGGAAACGCAGCCCTGGTCAATAGTAAAGGTATATAATAAGTGTCTCTTCTGTTTGGGCACCAAAAAAATTGAAACCTCTGCAAAAGGGTTTTAAGACTATTTATTTATGTTATCTGAGACTTTTTATGGACTTGTTGAAAGTGAATTTAATGCTTTTGCAGGCTTTTCAAGGATCCACGGCTACCCTACTTTCACCAGATTGAACGCAAAGGTGATTTTTGAAATTGCTACCTTTTCTAAACCTCTTGCCACACTCAGAGCACTGCAGTTTCTTGGCAGAATGAGTTTGTAAATGCCTTTTCAGATCTTTTTGATATTTGAAACCCTTCTCACACTGAAGACACGTGTAAGGCTTCTCTCCAGTGTGAACTTTCATGTGAGTCTTGAGGTTTGCTTTATTTGTGCAGCTTATTCCACAGTGATGGCATATAAAACCGTTCTCTCTAAAGTGAATCCCCATGTGGTAATTAAGGCTTTCGTTACGTGTGAAACTCTTTCCACACCGATCACATGTGAACGGCCTCTCTCCAGTGTGAATTCTCATGTGAGTCTTCAGATTTCCTTTTCGATTAAGCATTATTCCACACAGTTTGCAGGTGAAAGGTTTCTCTCCAGCGTGAACAATCATGTGAGTATGAAGGGGTCCTTTATGTGAGAAACTCTTTCCACACTTATCACATGTGAACGGCTTCTCTCCAGTGTGAATTCTACTATGAGACTTAAGACTTTCTTTTCGTGGGAAACTTCTTCCACACTGTTGGCAGGTGAAAGGCTTCTCTCCAGTGTGAACTCTCATGTGAACTTTAAGGTTTCCTTTCTGATTGTAACACTTTCCACACTGCTGGCAGGTGAAACTACCTCTAGTTCCAGTCTCCGGAGCACTTTTTTGAGAGGTCATAAAGTCATGATGTTTCTCATTTTGATCTTTCTCTTCGGTTTCATTCAGTTCTTGATTCTCCTCTTTCGGCACCATCTGGTCTAAGGCAAAAAGAGACCAATACATGTTAATCCTGGTTTAATGGCACAAAGTAAGAAACATCAAAACATTTAGACATTTAAATGCATCATGTCATGCATATGTGCCAAATTGCATGAAATTTTAAGCATGTCGAAACCCTCAAAAACACCCAATTATTATTCTAAGTTTGAAGTGATTTAGGTAATAGAGATTTTTTTCAAAGCCTGTTGTATGTGACACACATCCCGCTACCAGTTGGTGGCGCTGTGACCATGACTCACTGTAGTCACACCCACAGGATCAGCCTCCTTGACCAATCATACAGCTCAAGTTTGATTTCCATTTTTCACCAATATTTTATCCCTTTGCCATGTGAAAAAACAACCAACATATCAATAATCACATCACCTTCTATTATCTTGGCATCATGATGACCAAGTTTGGTGTCAATCACATGGATCCCCTCCAAGAAATGTTTAAAAGTTCACAGCATGCACTATTTATTAAACTAATGGCTGTCATTTTTAAAGTTCATGAGAACAGTAAACGTACAGAGTTTGGTGATTATAGGTAACATGGATTTAGTCAATCAATAATTTAGTCAAAAGGGGGTGCTACAGAGTCCTCTGTTCAACATCCATGTCTTAGCTTATTCCTACACCTAATAACTGACAACTCTGATGTGCGTGCAGAATTTCATTAGAACCTTAATAATGTTAAGAGCATCAAAATCATCACTATCCCTTTAAGCCTCATCATAGCACAGAAACTGTGCTTAATTATCTGCTTTTGGCATCTCATCACAACTACATGTGTCTCTTCTAGTGCAATTTGGTAAACACAGACCATGACATTCTCTTGGATAGTTTGATTATTATGTTGGCATTTGTGCACAAGCATTAGCACAGCTTAGGTCCTATCTATCCAACCGCTACCACTTGTGTTTGATGAGATGTCTATTCATTTATACAAAGTATGGAGTGCCACAGGGCTCAGTATTAGGTCCTCTGCTTTTCTCCTTGTATATTTCCCTCTAAGGGACATTATTATTTATTTTCACTGTTATGCTAATGATACTTAGGTTTATATTTCCTCACAACCTGGAAACACTGCATAACTTAACTAGTCAGCAGAGCAGGCCCGGCGCCAGATTGTCATAATTGGGGGGCACCATTAGACCTGGTGACTGATTTGGCCCCTCCTGCTCCTTTTCATTTATTTATTCACTTAAATATTATTACTCTATATTATTGCCTGCCCGATATATATTCGGTTTTCAATATTAAATTGACTAATAATCTTAATAAGTAAATCAGCCTTTATAAACTTTATTACAACTGTATATGTGTATAGATCAGCAGCCTAAGATTGCAACAGTTTATTTGGAGAACCGAGGAGGCCCAGGATTTTATGGCTCATATAAGCTATGAACATGAAGCGTAGTTCGGTTAAGGCTTTCAGTAAGCCTGCAGCCTCAAGTCTGATATCTGTGCTGTACGTGTGAGTGGTTTCGATTTCACGGAGCATTTCAGTTATGCTGTCACCAGATTTCAACAGATGTCTTTTCAGTTTTTCACCAGATGTGTAAAGGGAATTGCACACACTGAAAAAGTCCTCTATTGCCTTAATTTAATTTGTCTTGCAGTATTTTTTTTGCATTTTGCTGTGTTTTCCAGACATAACATTTGCACTGTCATAACACTGACTAAAAATCTTGTCAAGCCTGAGGCTAGCATTAGTTAGTTCAGAGATAACTAGTACAGTTAATGTCAAGGCGTCACATTGTTTGCTTGTAGTCATTGTAGTCAGTCTCTCTCGCACACGATAGCTATCATCAACATATCTCACTACATTAGAAATGTTTTCACATCCAGCTGGGTCTTTAGTTCAATCCACTTAAGGGTGTACCATGAATCACCGATCTCCTTCACAATGTGTTCGGTGATAATCTCGCTCGTATGCGAGATGTGATTTGGTTCTGGATGTCATAGGAGGTATACGTGGCATTACGTGGAATTGTGCTGAATGCTTCTGCGAATTCTGTCTTTTTTTATTGTGTACTCTAATAAGACCAAAAAGAGACAACCACTTTTCTCACCCATGGAGTTCACGGCATCTAAACTCCCTCGCAAAGGAAGCTTGTTCGCAGCAATAAACAACACAATGTCCACTAATGCTGACGCACATACACGGTGTATTCCTAATTGCTCAGTATTGACAATAGTGGAAATTCCTTTACCCATTGCGCTGCAAGTTTTTTGTCCTTCCACAAAGTCATGTATTTTCAATGCTCCTTAGAGGTTTCATGCTTCCCAATTGTTTTTTATTGCTGTCATTTGAGTGTTACCAGTTTGAATAGCCGGTATGAGTGAAAGCTTGAAAAGCACAAAATAAAAATGCATTTACTTAATTTTTACTTTTCTTTTTGTCCAGCGTTAACTAAAGCGCACGAAACCATTTCTTCAATTCATTTTTAAAGTCACCATGAAATCAAAATCGAAATTTTTTTTAATGGAATACTGTAGTGTTTATTATAAATAATTTATCCATGCACTTCATTATTTTTTTTTTATTCATGTGCCCTCATAATCTTTAATCAAAAACATTAACCTCCCCTCCCCCTCAACACGACTCCTCTTCTCTTTCGGTCATGAGCTACGGCGCAAGGGCGGAGCTAGTGACGTGAGGGGTAAACGCTGGGATAAACGACGGGGAAAAGCTGAAGCTGATGCTGATGCTTCACTTAATAGCACTGACACCAGTCATGAGGGAGTACGTTACCTCTAAACATTGAAAAGATATTAGGATATTACGACAACATTACTCTTACGACATCGCAAACTAATTTTTTACATGAATATGACTTGACCTGATGGAGGACGCGCTCAGTCATTCAGGCAGTCTCTCTCTCTCTCGCGCGCGCTAGGCATGTTTTGTGCCGTTGATCGTTGTCGTCATCCTTAATAAATAAAACTTATTCATGCTTGGGTGTCGGCTGTGAATCCAGTGGAGAGAAATCCCCCACCACTAACTGCAAACTGGCATTCAGATCTGCCTCCATTTTGTTAGCAACGCCCCAGCTTCCAACAATCCAATCAATTCTCGAAGGACGAAATCAAGTCCCGCCCTCTCATTTCAGATGCCGTTTCACTCGGATATACGTCACAGTAGAGAAGAAAAGACAATCGCAACTTCTGTTTCATGCCGACTTTAAGATCATTTAATTATTTATTTTTATTATTACTTATTCTTTTTTATTAATGGCAGGGTTTCGTGGTTTTTAGTCACGTGACCGGTACAGAGACCCGCAATGCTATTTTAGTTTTATTAATATATTGAATAAGTTTTACTTAAATTTTTTTAGTTTCCTTAGTAATTTGAATTAAAAAAAATTTTTTTTTTTTAAGGAAAGCATGTTCCATCAAGGAAACAGCACTTAGGTCATTGCATTCCTCTGTGTCTTCATGTAGTTTTTCATTTGTGCGTTAAAGACATCCACCTGAGATTAGGTAAGTGAAAGTGTTGCGTTCATTGGATAAATTCGTTTATACACATTAACAAAACTGTTTAGGTATTTGACTGAATTTAGTCCTCCAACAATGCTTTAATTTACATCTGTCTTTACAACAGTCCTATGACATTCTTCAAAAAAAGCTGGGCATTTTAATAAGGATCAGATGAATGAGTACAGCTTTGAGAATAAACACCAACCTGTTTGTGTCTCAGTATCTTCATGTTTGAATGTTTCTTCAATCTTTATGTCTTCACTCTCCTCTTTAATAAACTCCATCTTTATAATCGTGTTTCACATATAGTCGCTTCAGCAGGAGTTTTTCTGTGTTTGGACACTTTGTCCTGTTAAACATTATGAGAGAAAACAAAAATGCTAATTAAATATCTGAGTGCATCTCAATCAGCTCCCTAGTTCAGTAGTGCACTAATGAGGGAGTCAGAGTGAGAGTTAATGACATTAAATCATTAGATTTAAAAAAAAAAAAAAAAAAAACGCACTACAACTGAATAAAAGAACACATTATACAGACATATTTTGTATTTAGTTGTGGCTTATATTTGGTATTTACTTACTTTTTAATTATATTATATATTACACTTTCATCTAAAAAGCTGGTTTGTATTTTCACATATAGTCGCTTCAGCAGGAGTTTTTCTGTGTTTGGACACTTTGTCCTGTTAAACATTATGAGAGAAAACAAAAATGCTAATTAAATATCTGAGTGCATCTCAATCAGCTCCCTAGTTCAGTAGTGCACTAATGAGGGAGTCAGAGTGAGAGTTAATGACATTAAATCATTAGATTTAAAAAAAAAAAAAAAAACGCACTACAACTGAATAAAAGAACACATTATACAGACATATTTTGTATTTAGTTGTGGCTTATATTTGGTATTTACTTACTTTTTAATTATATTATATATTACACTTTCATCTAAAAAGCTGGTTTGTATAACTCCCCTACACTTGTTTGGAGAAGCGGTGTCTTGTGATTCAACCGATTCGAATCACTGAATCATTTTGTGAATCAATTTGTTCAATTGATCACTACTATCACTACTTGCAGTGACTGCATTTGTGTTCACACTAAACAGATTCACGATACAGGGAGCGAAATGAGACACACTTTTTCTGTTACTGTAACTCACGTGCAGATGCATCGCATTAATGTTAAATAATATCATGATAATATTAATTAGACAGAATAAAGCATTGCGATGTTGCACTCAAAAATTCTTTCTGCGTCGCTGGTAAAACTATAGAATTGATTGAACAGTGTACATGGATTAAGACATTAACAAAATGCTTTAAAACACAAACCTTTCTTCAGCTCTGATGCAGGAGAGCGACGCAGCCTTATGACGTCACATCGCCAGACCAAAATAAAAGTCCTGTCCGCACGCTGATAAAAGAGTTGAATTATTGGTGATATATGTTGTCCAATGATGTGATGAAAATATTAAGAACTACTAATGAAAGAGTGTAAGATTTTGTCTTTAAAAAACTGTAATGTTTTGGTGCAACGATTTATACCAGATCTAAATTAGATTAAAATGCAAATAATGTCAAATTCACGGGTTACAGAAAAAAAAAAAAAAGTGTATTTTTCTAATATTTTAAGTGGATATTTAAAGTTAATTAAAATACCTAAAAAATGTATACAATGCAAAAAAATATATAAGAATTAGTTTTTTAGAAGATAATAAGATAATAAGAAGATAAATGAAAGCAAAAGCAATAAAAAAAAAAGTCAAGTATAAATAATCAAAATTCTAATCGCTCACCGAGACACAATGTACACCTGCTGAACTCCACAGAAACAACTGTTGTTTTTCTAAAAAAAAAAAATCATATTTTAATTCATCTTATTTATTATTATCATCTTAAGTTATTTCTTCAGATTGTTTTGTTGTGTTCATGTTTTATGCTTTATCCTATTAACTTGAATGCCTAAAGGGCAAAATAATATTTGCATGCAAATACATTGCACCATGCGCATGCATATTAGGACTGCAGCTAACTATTATTTTTTGTTGATTAATCTGTCGATTATTTATTTATTTATTTCATTTTCGATTATAGGAGACATCTTGAAGTGCTACTTGCTGATTAAGGACCTTGTGAAATAATCCCAGAAGGTGCTCTTTGGTTGGGTTTGAAGAGATTATTACAAAAAAGAAGAAAAATCCAAGGAAGAATCCATACCATTAAATCTATTGTACCTACACTATTAATGTTTTAAACAAATACTCAAGTCTCTCGTATCTCCAACTATGGCTTTTGGAGGAATATGCGTGTTTTTGTGTGTGTGTGTGTGTGTGTGTATGTTTTTTAAATATATAGAGATTCAAAAAATGCCGAGAACCAATTTTTATTCTTCAGTCGTTTTAAGGTGCATCTGGTAAATTGGGACACACGTTTTTTTTTATCTCATTTGAACTTCGATATTATAATTGCTTACAACAGGATACTATACAAATCTCTCTTTTTTTTTCAATAAATGTTTTTTACAACTATAAAAACAGACACTCTAGTGGATTGTTAGTGACGTGTACTCATAAACACTAACATTTCAAGAATCAAGAAACTTCGACAGAAGAAGGCTACAAAAGATGTGAATTAAAACATTTCAACAGAAATGCATTGAAGCACTTCAACAGAAGTATAAAACTCTACTTATTTTGTCTTTTGTGCAGCCTTTCTCCGTGACTTTTTCCCTGTGTTCTTTTCATTTTTTGTTTTGTTTTTGAGCCTATATATTTGAAGTGTTACAAATTTAAACATTCAAATGTGATTTCCATGTCATTTGGGGTACTTTCAGAACGAAGGATGTTTACATGACAAATGCTATGCAGGTGTAGCTGCAAGAGTTTATAAAACCTCATCCTTAAACACTCGTCTGTACTCGCCTCAAGAGAATAGTGGAACTTTTCTTTAGCAACTGCTACAGATATTACAGCCAATCAGCAGCCAGCGTTGATTGTACAGCCAATAGAATCACACTTTCACTATGGACACTGTTCACAGACTTGATGAGGCAAATATTGCAATGTTTATTTTTTTTGTTCAAATTAATGCACATTTATTTAACCATATATGCACCTCACTGAGAAAGAATGAGACACACATGCTTAGTAGATATATAGTTTTTATTTATTTACTAATAGCACTTGCAATGTTTTGCAAAAAAATATAATTTCCCTTGTCTGACAAATGAACCCATCCCACCTGAACAGTTCACCTCTCGTCTGTGTTAACTCTTTATTATCGATGAACACTCCACCAGTGTCAGCCGTGTATTTTGCCATGGCACTGTTGATGAACCTCCTGGCTTTGTTCATCTTCCGGCCTTCTCCCCACCGCCACACACACCTCTCAGTGATGCCAGAGAAAATCACTGTGGCATTGGTAAGTTTCTGGAGTGCAGAAAGTTCCTCCTTCATGGAGCTCAGAAGATCCACACTCCTCAGTAGGCCTAGGTCGTTTCCCCCAGAAACATTCCTATCCAAAAGGACAAAATAAAGGACAGATAGCAATATTTTCAGCTGTGGCATGTATGAAGTCAGTTTAAGCGGCAGGTGACACCTAATGCCGGGTTCAGACTACACGATATTTTTGTCGGTCACGATAGTCACTGTGTCAGATTACACGATTTTGACTCCTAAAATCTTGTCGTGTCGTGGACAAGAAACATGTCAGACTACACGTTGCTTCCCGACCATTCATCGCATGCCGTCTTTAACGACGCGCGTGATGTAATCGAGAACTAGCGACTGACTTCCGAAAACAAGAGTGTCAACATTGCTGAAGCGCTTCCGCTATAGTTCGCCAGCATTTTTCTTTGTTCTGTCGTGGTAGTCCCTCGATGACACATCATACAGGCAGGAGGACTGTTGCCACAGCTCCACGAACCGTTCCTCCATCTCATACTTCCACCTAGCAGCACCATCATCTCTCTTTCGTTTTGCCATGTTTGAAACCTGTGTATGAAAGAGCTTCTGTGCCCTAACATTGTTCGGGAGGCAGACACACTCTTGCAGTTTAAATCTAGATTAAAGACCCATCTCTTCAACCTGGCTTACACATAACACACTAATACACTGTTTGTCGGTCACTGTGTCAGATTACACGATTTTGACTCCTAAAATCTTGTCGTGTCGTGGACAAGAAACATGTCAGACTACACGTTGCTTCCCGACCATTCATCACGTGCTGTCTTTAACGACGCGTGTGATGTCATCGAGAAGGCGGAACTAGCGACTGACTTTCGAAAACAAGAGTGTAAACATTGCTGAAGTGCTTCCGCTATAGTTCGCCAGCATTTTTCTTTCTTTGTTCTGTCGTGGTAGTCCCTTGATGACACATCATACAGGCAGGAGTACTGTTGCCACAGCTCCACGAACCTTTCCTCCATCTCATAATTCCACCTAGCAGCACCATCATCTCTCTTTCGTTTCGCCATGTTTGAAACCTGTGTATGAAAGAGCTTCTGTGCTGCTATTGGTCAACGTCACCAATGTGACAGAACTCGTCGTGGACGACGGGAAAACATTAAACATGGTAGTCTTTCGGTCGTGATGTCGTGAAGCATCGCAGACACGGAATCGGTTGTCGTCCACTATGACACACTACACGAGCTGAAACGATGGAATCTTGCGTCACGACGCCTATTGTCGTTTACGAATCCCCACGACACCCTACGTCAAGCAAATCGTGGCAAAATCGGGCTAAAATCGTGTAGTCTGAACCGGGCATTGACTTGTATTTGTACTTGATTTGTAATTATTGGACGGCCCGTGTTTTCGCTTTGTGAAACTGAAAAGATTTGTGGGACTGAAAACATTTCCGTTGCGCGAATGTTCGCGGCCTATGTGGAAGCATCCATAGGAATCTGTTGTTTTATTCCATCGCACCCGATATTCGTTTAGCTTTTTCGCGCTCAGTGTGGAAAGGCTTTAAATGTGACATGTTCCATGTTTCCTGCCATTCATTGTTAATGAATTATTTTATCTTCCCTTTAACATTTTCCTTGCTAAGAGTCACTTGTACTTCTATTTCTGAATGTTTAAGAGCTTGCTTAGCTAGTTTATCAGTCATTTCATTAGCCTCGAACCCACAGGAACATTATTAAGCTTACACTACTTATTTTTAACAAACATGCAAGAATCTCATAAACAATGTCTTGCCTTGATGATTTTAACCCACTTGCAGGACTTGTCATGCACATCAACATTTTTTTTGTAGTCGACGTAAACCATGACGTCAATGCATCGTTGCATTACATTACATTACATTTGAATTCACACTGCATGAACCTTGTTGCTTCTTTTATTAGTATGTGTAAAATGCCTAATTTTCACTTAAAACTTATCCTCATGCAAATAATGCTTGACCGTCTCCTCACAGCAGTTCTCTTCCTAATGCTGCTGTTGTTATTGACTCGAAATGCATTTTCTTATGCATTCACTCTTTGTATTTCTTCTCTCTCCTTACTGCTTATGCATTACACTGCACTGTGTTGTTAACTTTGCAAGCAACAATAATGATCATTATGAAGTGTTACTGACATGGGCGTAATTTGCAGGTTGCCACTACTGAAGAGACCAACTTTAATGAAAGCTACTCAGATAATCGTAAGAACATTGGGACACCATGAATATGAACTAAAATGTGCTTTTAAAAATATTATATTTCATTACCACTTGTAGTACACTTGAACCCATATTACATACAATTTTAAATATACTCATCATACATAGAAAAAAGACTTGTGAATTATTTAAAATATAAGAATATATAATAAATATATCCAAAATGTATTTATAATGTATGGCCCACATATTTTTATAAATAAATTAGTGCTGTCAAACGATTAATCGCGATTAATTGCATCCAAAAAATAGTTTTTCTTTACATAATATATGCGTCACAGCCACCACAGTATATATTTTGAAAATATTCACATGTATATAATTATATTCATGTAATTTATAGTACATATATATTTAATATATAAACATAACATTTTTCTGAAATATATACATGCGTGTGGTGTGTGTATTTAATATACATAAATATACACAGTACACACATATATTATGTAAACAAAAACTTTTATTTTGGATGTGATTAATCGCGATTAATCGTTTGACAGCGCTAAAATAAATAATTTCAAATGTATTGTAACTATGTTAATATTCCCTGTATATGATATACTTAACTACATGTTTCTGGTGTCTTTACACGGTACAATCAAGTACACAATTAGAATGTCATTAGTAGCACTTTTTTTCCACATTAATATATAAATATAAAGAACTTTGTGCTAAAAGTATACTTTTTTACTGTTTAATTGTGAATTTTAGTACACATTTAACCTGCATGTTTGTCACCAAAAAAAAAAAAAAACACACAATGAACTATTTGAATGTTAGAAATAATAAATTTGTAATGTAATTCATGTAAATGTAAACACCCATAGATTGAAAGGATAATTACCCTATTCCCACATAGATACAACAATGCAGCACAGGTATGGTATATAATCTACAAACAATTTATGTAAAGCGATCGTAGCACACTTTTAAGCAATGCCGTTATAAAACACTTCTGGTACTTTGTCTGATTACACTTAAAATCAGTTTAAGTGTTAGAGCTAATTACCGCATTTATATTACGTGAACTTAAGTGGCACAGTTGGGAAAATGTAATTATAACTAGTACATTAGTAATATATTTTTAACAAAATCAGTGTAATTTAAATGTAGGATTCTGAAGTAGAAATATACTTTTAAATGTGTATTTATAGTGTATAAAAAAATTATTAGCTAGGTTTTTTTAGTGCATTCAAGTATACTTCATTTTTACCTGGGTTTAATTATATGGTACTATTTGTTGGAAACAAAAACAATTTCTCTCTCCGCCTCAGGGGCTCTCTTGTTACATGTTTGAAAATTATCAGGACGACGGGAGTTGCTCGTAACATCTCGAATCGGCCCGTAATTCTTCTCACATGGTACGAGCCGCGACCATGCGAGCATCTGTGAGTTTGTCCCGAGAGAAAAAAATCGCCTGCGAGCTCTTACGACAGCAAAAATCGCACCGTGTACGCCCCCCTTAATGTGCGGTTGAACATTTGTAATGTAATTCATGTAAATGTAAACACCCATAGATTGAAAGGATAATTACCCTATTCCCACATAGATACAACAATGCAGCACAGGTATGGTATATAATCTACAAACAATTTATGTAAAGCGATCGTAGCACACTTTTAAGCAATGCCGTTATAAAACACTTCTGGTACTTTGTCTGATTACACTTAAAATCAGTTTAAGTGTTAGAGCTAATTACCGCATTTATATTACGTGAACTTAAGTGGCACAGTTGGGAAAATGTAATTATAACTAGTACATTAGTAATATATTTTTAACAAAATCAATGTAATTTAAATGTAGGATTCTGAAGTAGAAATATACTTTTAAATGTGTATTTATAGTGTATAAAAAAATTATTAGCTAGGTTTTTTTAGTGCATTCAAGTATACTTCATTTTTACCTGGGTTTAATTATATGGTACTATTTGTTGGAAACAAAAACAATTTCTCTCTCCGCCTCAGGGGCTCTCTTTGCCCTTAGAAAGACTTCTTGGCTTTCCTGTTTTCAAACTCAGTTACAATGTCATCAAAGTCCAAGTCCCTGACCAGCTGAGATTCGATGGCCATCAGTGACAGAGCTTGCGTTGTTCTGAGTTCACTTTTAATTCTAGCTATCAGTGAAAATGATCTTTCTCCTTCACAGTTTGTAACTCGGCAATGTCAAAAATATACGTAGGGCTACAAACACATTGGGGAAAGTTGATTGCAGACTGTGTGTGCATCAGCTCATTTACGAACAGTGGGCAAATCCTCAGTTTCCATGTTCAGTAGATTCCCAAACCTGTTGTTAATGTTCTGGTATGCATCCACTCTGTGGTCTAAACAGCTGTCTAAAACCACTGGTAAATTGATTTTTCTTAGTTGAAAAAAGCATACGGGCAAAGCAAAAAATATTACCTGTGGATGGTGAACATGTGATTCAGTCACGATAAACTTTGTCCCCATTTGGGAGTTTACAACACAGCAGATCATTAGTGAGGGCGCGCACCTTAAGGCGGGTGTACACGGTGCGATTCTGAAGGTCGGAACGTCGTGAGCTCTGGCACGTCACGATTGAGTTTATCCGAAAATTGTATGGAGGCAGTCACACACGACACGAATTTACTACGATTTTACTTACTCTGACGTAAGCATTACGTTTCGCGCCATACGAGCCGCGACCATGCGAGCATCTGTGAGTTTGTCCCGAGAGAAAAAAATCGCCTGCGAGCTCTTACGACAGCAAAAATCGCACCGTGTACGCCCGCCTTTACTGCAGTAAATTACTGTATTTGCATTACTGTAAGGGGTAGGTTTAGGGTTGTGGTAGGTGTAGGAAGTTACAAAACCATAATTTGATAGGTAGCATTTCAACCGGTTTAAGAACAGACTTGCATGTTTGAGTCCAGGTAGTCGTACAGTATGTAATAAGCAGAAGAATTATGGAATTCTTAAACAAAACTGCTGCTTCCTTGGTCAAACTATTTCTAATAAATCTAAAATGTGCTAAATTAAATTTCACTGTGTTAACTTTATTCACGTTTAAAAAAAATAAAAATAAAAGCAGAGAATCGAATTATTTGTGAGTATTTAAATTCAACCTCCCTGGATAAACATATCTGCTTCTACATCCCGATATGCCCTTTTAGTAAAAAAAAAAATGCAAATAGTTTTCTTGACATTAAGATGATTTAGTAAGCCATTGTGAAACCAGATCCATCATATAATTCAATTTCTGTGAAGACTTTTGCATGTGCATATAGAATAACATCATCAGCATGCTCGCGTGTATCATTTAAATTATGCTCCTTTGCTTAAAAAAGTGGTGAAACATTTAGAGACATTTCATAAAGAAAGGCTACAACTACCTGATTTTTACCTTTTTTTTTTTATTGTGTAGCTAATAACTAATTAAAGAGTTCGTTAGTTCTGGCAAATAAAGAAATCTGCTTACAGACAAATAGAATCAGAACTTGTTCCGATTCCATTTCTCTCTATAAAACATATAAAGCAACTAACATTAAACCCAATGATCACTGTAATGTATAAACTCTGGGTTGATATTAGGAGTGAGATCTTTAAATCAACTACAGCTGAAAGGTTTCAAAAATTTTGCATTAATTAACATAAATATTGCTTTCACTCCACTATAAAAGTTACATTTGTTTAGAGCCTCTTATATACCAATAACTACACTCTGCCCTGACCTGACTACATATAGCTACCATATGGATCCATTCACAAGTAATAAAAACAGAAATGCAAAAAGAAAAAAAAGAGCGAAAACGGTTTAAAATTATCTGAGTGCAAACAAAGATGCTAAAAGATCAAAAATTATTGCTCTCACTACACTATAAAAAGTTACATTTGTTTAGAGCTACTTATATGAAGAGTTTATTTGCAAAAACAGATAAATCCATTTTTGTAAAATTTCATAAATCATGTTGTTTTTTTAATAGTGCATTCCAAAGTAATATCAATCAAACTGCAGTTGGGTTGTTTTGATAAAGTAATAATAACAAAAAAATAAATAAATACAGGTATTTTACAAAATTAAAGTTCACTGAAAGTATGTTTCCCTTTCGAGGTAACTTTGAACTGCGTCCTCTAGGGGTCCCATATCGACCCCTAGAGGACGCAGTGTCTCGTTCCCTTCTCAGGGAACCATGGTTACATACCTAACCTGAGAAGTTCCCTTTCGAGGGAACTTCGAACTGTGACCCCTAGTGGACGCAGTGTCTCCTTCCCTTCTCAGGGAACCATGGTTACATACGTAACCTGAGACGTTCCCTTTCGAGGGAACTTCGAACTGTGTCCTCTAGGGGTCGCTATGGGACCCCTAGAGGACGCAGTGTCTCGTTCCCTTCTCAGGGAACCATGGTTACATACCTAACCTGAGACGTTTTTATGCATTAAAAGGTTGTTTTTAGCAAAAGCAGATAACTCCACATTTCATGTTTTAGAGGTAAACAAAACCAAGTAATTGCTTTGTATTTGCTAAGTTAGCGTTTCTAATCCACCCTCGTATTTTTTTCCTCATTAAAACCAAATGTGTTCATCAGTGATAGTTTGTGTGCATTTTATTTTGTAATTTCACTAGAGTCTCCACAACAGTTAGCAAAAGACTGAAGCACTTGTCTGTGACACCGGCACTGATAACATTGGCAACAAGCACTCAGCGTGATTTTAAAAGCGACACATTTAAGCGGCAGATCACCACTTACTTTAAACAAACAAAGTTAATACTCTGCTAGTCAACTGGAGATGTTTCATCTGTAGTAAATATATTTGTACTACGAGACGTTTCCAAAAAATCCTTCTAACTCGCATTAACAGGGGAATATCCGATCTGTCCGCTTTCACGGAAGAAGCAAATAATGCACGTATCCGATTCATATGGGCATAAATGCAGCCACAGAAGAAACTCCTCTCAGCTAGCGCATCTTTTCTAAGTGACTAGCAGGCTTGTCACCTGACCTGAATACTACACACTGGTTTGCTAAAATGGACTTATCAGCTTCTGTTCACAAACAACAAGTGCACTTGTCGGTTTCTGCTGTAAAACATGAACTTGCGATGCCTTGAAAGTGGACAATACTGGCTTTTGTGACAAAACGTGTTTAGGGTTAGGAACGTGCTATATGTGGAGA
Organism: Sinocyclocheilus rhinocerous; assembly: GCF_001515625.1. Classification (NCBI taxonomy): domain Eukaryota; kingdom Metazoa; phylum Chordata; class Actinopteri; order Cypriniformes; family Cyprinidae; genus Sinocyclocheilus; species Sinocyclocheilus rhinocerous. Next base: position 135,952 of record NW_015652147.1, read on the forward strand.
ATAACACGACAATCAGTTCTTTTTTTTTAAACGTGGCATTTATCGGTTTTTGCAAATGAACTCTTCATATATAAATAACTACAAGCTGCCTTAGCCTGACTGCATATAGCTACTATATGGATCCATTCAAAAGTAATAAAAACAGCAAAATGCAAAAAAGAGAGAATAAAATTGTTTAAAATTATCTGAGTGTAAACAGAGATGCTAAAAGATCAAAATGTCCAAAAACCTGCTTCTTTCCCCTTTTTAAAGAATTACTTTCATAGTAATGTATTAACTGAATAAGCAGTTTCAGAGGTCAAATCTTAAAGATTTCGGATTTCAAATGACATAAAGGTATATAGATTATTTGATATAAAAGAAATGATTGGTATTTCCAACTTCTTTTTTTCTCCCAAGAGAATGAAGAAGAGCTGAGTATCATCATCCAGCTTAGGGGTGGGCGATCTGACCATTTAATATCATATACATATCGATCAACTGAAGACGTCTACGGTCTACTTTTCAAGCGAATCGTAGAGATTGTGATCATGTATGTCCTCATAATAATGTTAAACTACAGCAATGACTCCCTATTAGATGACTGTGGCTGGCCAAATTAAATCAGGCGTCTCTATCATGTGTCTTTCACGTGCAATGAATTAAAAAAGTTATTAAAAGCACAGTAACTGCAAAAGAGCTGAATGCGAATCAAGCAAAATATACTTGGGGTTTCAGGTGTGCGCATAAATGGTCAAATATACACAAAAATATGTCCAAATGTCTGTCTTGGCAAGTATTTACAAGACCGCCAGTTAAGTCTTAAATGCACAATATGTAAGATTTTTTTATTAAAATATCCAAAAAATCACTAGAACAGCCCACATGAAAAAAATACTATAGTCATTTATAGTAAATACTAGTGTTTTTGAACCATATTATAATAAAGTACTTGAATTAATTTGTTGTGTTAATTCCATAGTTGCTGTGGTAATATAACAACTATAGTAATATAAACAAATTACTTCACCCAATACTGACCTAAGTTTTCTACAACTATAGGGTATATTATACTACAATACACTACAGTTTACCGTAGTAAAAACTAAAGTATACTACAGTATTTATTACAGTTGTATCAGTTCACTATACAGTATGCTGTAGCATTCATTAACAAAGTGTTGTAAATGCTATAATATATACAGTATAATACACTATACTATAGTATGGTTCAAAAACACTATAGTATTTACTATAGTATTTTTTCATGTGGGAGTGTTATATATTTTGCTGACTTGTGTACTTACATTATCCCAAATGTTTCAAAGAATGTTTAAATCCAAAGAAATGGCAACTTTAAATAGTGGCTCGTACCTGGTCATTGTGTCGCCTGCCAATGACGTCATACACCCCCGATTTCCGGGTTTTTTTTTGTAGAAAACTGTGTATATTTATGTATATATAAATTCACACACATGCATTTACATATTTCAGAAAAATAAGTTATGTTTATATATTAAATATTTTTATATATAATATAAATTATATTAATATAAATATATACATGTAAATATTTTGAAAATATATACTGTATGTGTGTGTTTATACATTATAAATATACACAGACATTACACACACATACCTGTATATTATGTAAACAAAAACTTTTATTTTGGATGTGATTAATCGCGATTAATCGTTTGACAGCACTACTTTATAACTTTAATAGGAATGAATATATATTTGATTCATATCGTGACCATTCATGCAGTGACAATTTTGGCTGTTTAATGCAATAATATTTTAAATTGTTCAAACAGATATATCATAGGCTTGGATATTCTCGATAGTACGTCTCAAAATTTGGAAGATCGTAATTCAGATCGTGATTTTGTGTGATAAAATCAAATGATATTTTTTGCGAAGATCGCCCACCCCTAATCCAGCTTATTTATGTAAAACTCAAGATTTGCTTTGTTTTAGGAAGCCTTCTCTCTGCATGATTCCCAGATGTTCCTTGTCTGTAAAATTCTCGCTGCTGACATTTAAAACAGTTCCTCCCTCTCGAGTCAATCTTCACGTGGTTTCTTTAAGGTTTTCTTCTTGCTTGAAACGTTTTCTGCACTGTTGGCAGGCGTGTGAATTATCTGTTTTCTCCAGTGTGAATTTTCATGCGGACGCTAAGGTTTCCATGTTGATCAATACTCTTTCCACAGTGAGAGCTTGTGAATGGATTCTCTCCAGTGTGAACTCATGTGCCGGTTACAAACTCCTTTTTGAGCGAAACTCTTTCCACACTGAGAGCATGTGTAAGGCTTTTCTCCAGTGTGAATTCTGATGTGGACTGTGAGGTTTCCATTTTGCTCAAAGCTCTTTCCACACTGAGGACATGTGTAAGGTTTCTCTCCGGTGTGAAGTCTCATGTGGATTTTAAGGTTTCCAGGTTGAGTGAAACGCTCTCCACACTGTTGGCATGCGAATGGTTTTTCTCCGGTGTGAACTCTCATGTGCCTGTCAAGGCATACTTTTTGAATGAAACTTGATCCACACTGTTTGCAGGTGAAAGGTCTCTCTCCAGTGTGTACTCTCAGGTGGTAAGTAAGGTTTTGCTGTATACTGAACCTCTTTCCACACTGAAGGCACGTGAAAGGCTTCTCTCCAGTGTGAATCATCATGTGCCTTTTAAGGCTTCCTTTAAATCTGAAACCCTTTCCACACTCAACGCAAGTGAAATTACTTGTATTTCCTGTCTTTTGAGCTTCTTCTGGTGTGGAAGTCTTTTCAGACTGTGAGCAGCAAAGAGATTTTTCTCCAGTTCTGAAATCATGAAGATTCTCGTACTGATCGTTCTCTTCAGTTTTATTCAGTACTTCCTTGTCTTCTTTCAGTGCCATTAGGTCTACGGTGAAAAAAACAAATAAAAGTTAACCCCAGTATAATGCACAAAACAATAGACATCAAAACATACATATGTATAGTGGGGAAAATATTTATTTGATCCCTTGCTGATTTTGTAAGTTTTCCCACTTGCAAAGAAATGAAGGGTTTGTAATTTTTATGGTAGGTTTATTTTAACGTATAGAGACAGAATACCAACCAAAAAGTCCATGCGCTGAACAACAAAAATCCGCTTTTTCAGCAATGACTCATTTGAAAGCCTCTGTTTGGCCATTGCATTCATAACATCAACGTAATCGTGTGTGATTATTTATAACACTGTAAAAACTAGTAGGGCTGCACGGTACATCGTTTCAGCATCGATAATCGCGATGTGCGCATCCGCGATAGTCACATAGCAGGATGTGCGGTGTTTAGTATACTGATCGTTATAGTTATACTGATCGTTTTCTTTGCTCACACACAGACATGTCTGTCTACACTGGACGCGACAAAACGACCTTTGCAGATCATTTGAACTTTGTGTCAATACGTCATAAATAGAACGAGGCATCAGTTTACAGTCGTGGATTTGTCGTGTTGCGTCGCGCCGCATCCAGTGTAGACAGCATCACTGATTATAATGGGTTCTGTAGTATTTTGTGGTCCGGTGTAGACATGGTGAGAGCCACGCAGATGCATGTGAACACTGATTTGTTCACTTCTGCGTCTATTTGTGCCTGAAATACTGTGGACTGCAAGACAGCATCACTGATTATAATGGGTTCTGTAGTATTTTGTGGTCCGGTGTAGACATGGTGAGAGCCACGCAGATGCACGTGAACACTAAATTCCATTCTCTTCCACATCTATTTGTGCCTGAAATGACACATACGTGCAAAATTATGTCAAAATGCATGTCTCTGCAAGTATCCTTGTTGCTTAGGGAAAGGTAAACAATTGAGAAAGAAAATGAATGTGTAACAGTATATTGGTTCACAGCAGTTTAATGTTCCTGTTGCTTTATGTGTCATGAATGTTAATCAAACAACAAAACACAGAGAAAAATCACTTTTGTAGCTTTAACACAGATTTATAGTGAAGACACGTGAACACTAAATTCCATTCTCTTCCACATCTATTTGTGCCTGAAATGACACATACGTGCAAAATTATGTCAAAATGCATGTCTCTGCAAGTATCCTTGTTGCTTAGGGAAAGGTAAACAATTGAGAAAGAAAATGAATGTGTAACAGTATATTGGTTCACAGCAGTTTAATGTTCCTGTTGCTTTATGTGTCATGAATGTTAATCAAACAACAAAACACAGAGAAAAATCACTTTTGTAGCTTTATCACAGATTTATAGTGAAGACTATGCAGTGTTATTTTATATTTGATTATTCAATTTCTGTACCAGAATACTGTTAGACTTAGGCTTACCTGAAAAATATAAAGCACTGTTTATTTAATTTGTATCTTTGTTCTATTCTATTTATCTATGCTTGTAATTTGTTTAATTTCTATGCTGATTTACTCACCTACAAAATCACCCCAATCATTGATTTTTTTTTTTCTTCAAATAGAGCTATTCGAGTCATCTGGTGATTTTTTGGATAAAAGCGTCTGCTAAATGCATAAATTATTAAATTATTATTATTATCTTGCTATCATCAAAGGCATCAGCCACAGGTGATATCTCTGTCTATTTTTTATATTTTAAATTGGGCTGACAAGTGATTCATTTTTTTAAAAATCTAATTAATTACATAATGTGCACATTTAATAGCTTTAGAAAGAAAATTTTACTTCAACATACAAAAATACAAATAAATAGTGAAATATGAAATTATTTAAAAAAATAAACGATACTCTAAATATAAAACGAAACGCGCCAATAGGTGGTGGCAAATCCCTGTCTTAATAAGCGAGTCTTTTAGTCATTCATTCAATCGATTCGTTCAAACGGCTGATTCATTCAGAAACGAAGCAAGTGCATAGTGCGTCATTTGGGACGCAACTAGTGACTAAACAAGAGATAAAATTTGTTTTGGGTAGGCTATATCTAACAGGTAATCTTTGGTGTCATGAATCTATTATTTGTTCCAGGTCATATCTTTTTGACTGAGCACAAAGTTATGTTTCATATTTATATATTTATTTAACTTAATCATAGTACAGTGCTTACTTTGTAGCATACATTTGACTGAATTGTTTGCTTTTGTCTATTTCCTATTACATAAGTCTCTTATACTTTATAGCCTACTTATACTTTTACAATGGCTATTATTGTTCATTAAAGGATATTTAACAATAAAAGGCAGAGTTGTGCTTTGTCATATTTTATTTTATTATGCATACAGTGAAGATAATCAGAGTATAGGCTATGTGGACATATTGCCTGTTTTATATTTTTTAAATGAAAACGAAAAGAGGCAGTGGTGTTTGATATCATATATCTCTTAGGGCTTTATTTTCGTATCCAAAATTACAGACAAAGTGTCTAAAATGTAATTATTCACACCTTTGCCTTATCTTCATTTTTAGGTAAATAACTTTTATGTAGGCTAACCTATTTTTGTCTTTCTACCAGCCAATGATGATTCTAAAAGAAAACACGCATTGTTTGTTATATATAGTAGCCTAAAACACATGCAACTTTCACACACATCTGACTGACAGAACAGCAAATAGTTTGCTCCGTAAGTTCAGTTCAACAGCATTAAGTTGAAGAGGGTAAACTTTATCACTCGACTGAATCTACTCATGCATTTTAGGTGTTCTTGCTCCGTCCAAGCAATAAATGCATATCTTTGACAAAGCGCTGTAGCGTATTCTTCAACTGCTCAGGTAATGTCAATATGACCCATTTCAGGGGCTGCCAAAATTGCATTTTAAAGTCTGTCAGGGCTATAGAAATGCATATTAATATTTACAAGTAAATCTCCATATTATGTGTAGGCTAGCCTATTTCTATCTGACCCACCCACCCACAACTAGTTTTGACGTCCTTCAGGGGGATCAAGCCATCTTTAGGGGGGTCAGACCCCCCCGTAATTCGCACCCTGGATATGCACCCATTTTCAGTTGTTGAGAACGATGGATTCACGCATTTGCTAAGTGTGTTGGAGCCCAGATACCAATTACCAAGCCAACCGCATTTCAGTCAGAATGTGAAATGTGGCGACAAGCTACGCAAACAGCTTTCATTATCGCATGCGATACATCGCCGATAATGAACACGATATTACGTAGCTTGTCCGTGAACTACGGCTCTGTGCAGTAAATGCCGCTCCATCTGAAAGCACGTGCTGGAGATTTACGACAAATCACTAGGGGTGTAACGATTCACTCGTTTTCTCGATGCATCGATTACAAACCCTGACGATGCATATGCATCTATCTTGAACATGGATTTTTGAATCGTGAATCGTCGATTTCGGACAGTAATCGATTTAAAACGCTAAGAATCGAATGAATCACGATTTCTATAGCGATTCAATGCTTTCAAAATATATACACATTAAATTACTACAAGCACGAATTCATGGAGACCTGAACAGTGTTCGTGCCCTCACATCTCTCCTTCACGCGCTCCAGTATTTACCGCCTGTGACTGTCACAGGATTGCGCTCGCGCTCAGTTCGTCTCACTGACACATGTTTTGACCAGCTGATGTGTGATCTCTCCTTAGTACTCGTGGCCAGTAATGAAGTAGTTTTGCCTTTCTGTAGTTTTTCCAATGGCTCTCAGTCATACAGACGACATTACCTGAGCAGTCGAAGGCTGCGCATTTATTGAAGAAAATTGAAGTGTATAAAGCATATGCACAGTTCCACTGAATGATAAATGTGTTTTAACAATGTCGTTGAACCGAATATACAAAGGAAACTGTTAAAATAACCACAGCATTAACAACAACCTTGAAATAAGAGCGCGAGGTTTATCTGATAATCAGATGCATGAAAGTACCGTTTGTTGCTATAGCAAACAGACATCGGGCGCGTTTTCTTTCAGAATCATCATTCGCCGATGGAGAGGAAAAGTTAAATACTATAGCATTTTATTTTAAGAAAATGAGATGAAGTTTTCGCACTGTAAAAGAAGTGATCTCGCGCTTCCAACTTGTAAAAAGCGTTCACGTCCTCGTAGAACTCGTAATCACAACTTGTGAACTGGGAGTTTTCTGAGAACTATGACTTGTACCACGTGACCGCTGTACCACCTGACCACCGCAGGCTCTGTTTAGGTGTTGATAGTGTTGCCATAGAAAAGCATAATTCCGAGTCCGAGGACGTGAACAGCTCCGAGTAGAATGTCACGTGCTGTTATCTCGTAATTACGGTAATTACGATATGGCGTGAAAGCACCTATAGATGTTGGTGGCACCTTGGTCAAAAAGACATTGTATGCCAAATTTCAAGTCAATCAGACTAATGTGTGCATAGTTACGGTTGTGGCTAGCAGGGATACAGCTACGGCTGGAAACCAACAATAAATTAAATTTTCTACCTATTAGATTGTGTTTTTTAATGTCTA
>NW_015652147.1:143377-144058 GCF_001515625.1 Sinocyclocheilus rhinocerous
ATTATAGATTACAAATGATTGATTATTGTCCAGCAGTGTATTTGATTTCTTATAGCAAATTCAAAGTAAGAGATAAGAAAATAATTCCTTGTAAAAAATTATAATACATACATACATAAAATTATTGCATTTGACATTTCTGAAATGATGGCTACACCCCCGGTGTGACAAAATTTTAGTCTATACATAATACTTTTAAAATCTCTTTTTTAAAGTCTTGGCTTACATACATTTCTACATATGCCATGTCATGCCATAGCATCATTAAACGAGCATCTAACAATGGACAAAAGTGTTTTTTTCTCTAACCATAAAGGCTGCAGTGTAATTTGCCCCCTGACTAAGCATTTAAAGAATTTAGGGGAAGCATTTAAATAATCCTGTGAATGCACTTAAAGAATGCAGAATTGCTATAAAGCGATTTAGAAATCGCGCATGCTCAAATCGCGATTTCATGACGATTTCGATTAATCGCACAGCCCTACATTGAAGATATTTATTTTAGTTTAGTTTACTCAGGTACGCTGACTGCAGTAAAGAGACATGTGAAGCCAATGTATAAAGTTAATTTAAATTACTGTTGTTTTTATTATTATTAAAGTTCAAAGTAGGGCTGCACGATAAATCGCATGCGATATTTAACGCGCATCTTGTCAGAAAGCCGGTTCTGTAATCAGCGGT
>NW_015652147.1:144134-146992 GCF_001515625.1 Sinocyclocheilus rhinocerous
GATAAGATGCGCGTTAAGTATCGCATGCGATTTATCGTGCAGCCCTAGTTAAAAGTGAATCTAGTGTTTTTAGCATTGCTGGTGCCATGCCATGAACCCTACCCCCACAGCAAACTGAACTAAACCGAACTGTAGCATTGGTGTATCGTTACACCCCCATCCACCACATAATCCATGCAGCTTTCAAATAAACCTGAAGGATTAGCTGGATGAGGTACGTTTAATTAGGGTCGAAGCGCAACTCTGCAGGGCTCTCACAAACATTCAAATGGTTTGATTTAAATCATCTATCAAGTGGCAGTTCATTATAAAGTTAGTAGCCAACTGCTGACTTATATGCACCACAGATATGGGATTACATTTCTACATTTTTTTTTCCCAAGCACATTTTACCAATTCCAAACAACATCAATCTTAATAACTACTATTAATCTTGTATTTAATCATTTAGAATTGATATATAATTATTCATGAAGGCTGGAAGTGAAAAATGTCTTATATTCAGGTGTGCATAATTAATATCGTTACACCCCCATCCACCACATAATCCATGCAGCTTTCAAATAAACCTGAAGGATTAGCTGGATGAGGTACGTTTAATTAGGGTCGAAGCGCAACTCTGCAGGGCTCTCACAAACATTCAAATGGTTTGATTTAAATCATCTATCAAGTGGCAGTTCATTATAAAGTTAGTAGCCAACTGCTGACTTATTTGCTCAACAAAGCCCTTTAAATGAAGAACAAATGTAGACAGCATGCAGTAGCCAAATGCAAAGGTGATCACTCACATTTCAACGTTTGCTTTATGCAAAATAAATCTTTTTGTTACGAAGTGATAAATATTAATGGTTTGTGTGTGTGTGAGGCTACTTCTGTATTAGTAGCCTGTTTGTCTGGTCATAGACGATCCGCTCCATGTCAAATAAAACTGCTTTAATTATGAAACTCTTCAAGAAATATCAATCATTTCTGTAGAGCTGGGCATTTCAGTAAAGATCTATTGAGTGAGTTCAGCTTTGAGAATGAAAACCAACCTGTTTGTTCCTCAGTATCTTCATGTTTGACTCTGAATGTTTCTTCAATCTCCATGTCTTCACTCTCCTCTTTAATAAACTCCATCTTTGTGTGTCAGCAGGAGTTTTCGGTGTTTGCACACTTTGTCCTGTTTGAGATGAGAATAATTAACAGAAAGAAATATAAACCCAAACTAAATCTCTGGGTGCGTCTCAATCAGCTCACTAGTTCAGTAGTCAGCGGAGATAGTTAATGGCCTCCAACGGTCTGAATACTTAAAAATAATAATAATAAATAACGTTAAATAAATAACAAAAAATCGGGCACTACAGATTTAAAAAAAAGAACGAAGTATAAAGATACTTAATATTTACCTATTATTTATATCGGTATTAAATAACACAAACTAAAGGGTTCATATTTACATATTATGATGCATTTTTTGGTATTTAATGATTTGTAGATTACATTACACTTTTATGAACACATTTGCCATTGATTTGTAAACGTTGTCATTACTCATGTTTATGTTTGTTAATCTCGCTATATTTACAGTTTTGTCCGCGTGCGGAGATTCGAGCGATTTAAATCTGTGATCATTTTGTGAATCAAATGGTTAAACTGACTCGAAAAGAAGAGCTTTGAAAAGCTCCGTTTCTCTCCTCACTGCCTATGTTTACGATCAACTTATTCACTAGATAGGGAGCGAAATGAGACGCAGCTTTTCTGTTACTCATGTGTGAATGCGCTGTACTTACACAAAACAACGATCGAGTGTTATAATGTTATATCCAAATGTTATAATCACCTTTTTAAACGCTTAAAAACACAAACCTTTCTTCAGCCAAATCACAACAGACGCAGGAGCCGGCGCAGCCTTATGACGTCATGTCGTCACACCAAAATAAAAGTCATATTCGCTTCTCTGCTGTCTATAATCACAAAAGTGCATAGAAATGTACATACTATCACTATCAAAGTTCGTATATTACTTCATTTTTTTTTTCAAGTATTGTATAATACTTTTATACACACACACACACACACATATATATATATATATTTATTTTATTTAGAGAGAGAGAGAGAGAGTTATACTTTCTTTAATATTTGTGTGATTCCAGTAATGATGAAACAAACATGTAGGAAAATGTTTTAATTTTCAAGGTCATAAATTTAAAACAGCATTAAAAATACACAATATAAAATGTTACAAATAATTATGGTTCTGTAAAAAAAAAAAAAAAAGGTTGTGCTAAAAAGTTGTTCCTGAAGGATAGATCGTTAACAACTGTTCGTGATCCAGCTTCACCTCCAGAAGTAAGTGTAAGTTTTTAGTTTTTTTATGAATCTTTGCAAATCGCCTTTATTAATGTTGTGCTAGTTAGCATGTTCCACGACTAAGTGAACAGTCTTAAACCATGTCTACACTGGCGCAACAGATTACTGCAGAACTCATTATAATCAGTCATGCTGTTTACACTGGATGCGGCGCGACAGACAAATCATTTTCACATCCTTATCTGTGTGTCTCAGATGATCCTCACAATATTTGTGCAATATATAATATATTGTGCAATATAACAATATTGTGCACTGTGCAATATTTTTTCGCACTTTTATTTTCAATACAGTAATGACTATACAGGAGTATTTGTTTCGCATCTACATTAAGCCAGTACTAAATACTTTAGTTGTGCTGTAGTACACAATGTGATGTTACACTTCACAAACACTGGAGGCATACGGAGCCCCTAAAGGGACATGGTGGTGGGGAAAAAATTCGGGGTGGGAGGAAATTTTTTTTTGCGTTCTCTCGCAAAACTTTTGCGTTCCCTCGAGAA
>NW_015652147.1:147015-154481 GCF_001515625.1 Sinocyclocheilus rhinocerous
GTTTCGAGAGGGAACGCAAAAAATCTGACAAATATTTTTTCCTCCCACCCCAAATTTTTTCACTCAGTCTGATTTTTTTCCACCACCATGTCCCTTTAGGGGCTCCGTAGGAGGCAAGGACAGAAATTAATGAACTTTTCCATTAAGGAGTGATATTTGATTAATTTCCAGAATCAAATTCTTACATTTTATTCAGTAAATCAATAAATAAGACACTATAGGGCAGTTACCAATCAAGTGAACACAGTGTGCACAAAAACTGCACCCGAAGTGACATTTACACTGTAATTACAATTGCATGAATATTTTGACATTAATGTTTTAAATATAAAAATCTGAATATGAAAGGTTGTAAAAAAAAATGAAATGATGTGCCTGCTTTTAAAGCGCTAAAACTCGCATACAGTGTATGTTTCATTCATACTCAAAGCCGCAGGGCGCTCTCGCGCTGAAAGTCCAAACTGGATTCATAAGCTGAATAAAAAGCAGAAACGTAAACACAATAAACACATGATTGCAACAATATATGGTTTATGTGTGTTTTTCACGTCATCTCCAGGTAATATGTATAGGAAAATACAGGAATAAAATATTATAGAATATAAATTTATTCTCGAGTGTGACGCACTCTCGTTTGAGTTAATTATGTGCTGTATGCAATTTGACCAATGTTTATATGTGAATAAATGCGTAAATTAAAATCTGTTTAACGGCCGATCATGTCTTGTAGAAGGCTTTTGTGTAACACTTAAGGTGACATTTTACAAACCTTACGTTATCCTTAGGAAAATGACAGTTAAGGGGCTTTATGCAACACTTAATGGGTTTTAAGGGATACTTAAGATAAATTCTAAGGGTTTATGACGTTTCACCTAAAGAAACCCTTAAGTAACATTTAAGGGATATTTTCTGGACTTGGGAACATTTCAGTTGCGTTGCTGTCTATGGAGGGTCAGAGAGCTCTCAGATTCCATCAGAAATATCTTAATTTGTGTTCCGAAGATGAAAGAAGGACTTACGGGTTTGAAACGACAGGAGGGTGAGTAATTAATGACAGAATTAAAATTTTTGGGTGAACTATCCCTTGAATTGCAGATAATGAGACAGTTTCAGCAGAGTCAACAGCTTTGTATGCCATGGTCTTGTGAATATGGTGCTGAATTTGCCAGTATCTTCAGGGTGTCCGCGGGTCCTTAAAAAGTCTTAAATAACGTTTTCCTATATAGGTCGAGCTACAGCTGATCAGCCTTCTAGCTAGTTTAAAATGTTTTTTTTTTTTCGACCGGACCGGATTATTTCGAAATAATAATAATAATAACCAGCGAAGCATGGAAATATGAGAATGATTCTTCTAATTTTATTAGCCTATATTCAATGTAAACAGCGATTTATAATGGATAGTGTATGTATTTCTGGTATCGAGGTCACGCTATTGAGGCTCACTCTGTTTGTCTTTTTGTGAGAGACTTCAAAACAAATGAGCGTAACAGCACACAAACTCAGAAGAAACACACTGAGGTAAAAATTCAGAATGTTTAGTTTATTCATAACATGATATAGTTAACATTTTTCTAATTTACATTAGATCTCTATCTTTAAGCCCTTTCAAGCCACAAGCTTTTGAAATCTTGATGTCAAAATCCAGCATTTTTCCAAAAAACCCTGGCGCCTAAAAGGTTAAGCTGATAGAACACTGATGAAAATATTCCTTCAGAGTAAATTGTTTGCACCACCAAAAATCTTGGTGATGCAGTGCTTTTGTGGGGATATTTTGAATGGAATATTGTCTTCTGATATGAAAAGTTCACTGTGTATCTTAGTAATAAATATAATTTATGATGATATTTTGTTTTCTTTTTACATTAAACACATTAAATATTACATATATGTATGTAATATAATGTGTATTTCCATTACAGGTTTAGGTCTTAAATTTCATATAAGGTGGTATTAAAAAGGTCTTAAATTTAACTTGTTCATGTCTGTAGAAACCCTGATCTTAGAAGGTCAAATGGTTGGGACTTTGTCATGTAATGGTACAGTTGATATGCTTTATTTGAACCACAATGTTTTTGTGTCAGCAGAACGACTTCTGTTAGAAAACAGTACAGTGGTGCCCCTGTCTCCATTCCAGCAGATAATCTTGGAGGAGACTGACAGAAATGCAATATTGACCATGTATCACCAGATGTACCCTGAAAATTGCATAACTGAGATTGAACGTTTTGCCAAGACATGCAAAAGGGTAACCTATCTTATTGTAACTTATTCGATTGATGGATCTAGAGCAGAAAGGTCAGCATGTGTATATGCTAAGTGGTGTGGAAACACTAACAGGTCTAAACAAGTACATTCTTGCCTAAAAAAAAAACTCTTAAAACTACATTCCGTGACACAAAAACAGTATTATTTTTACATTTTTGTGGATTTGGGTGTCCGTCATGACACTCGCTGTGAGAAATACGGGAGGGTAATCCGAGATACACAGTCAATGATCAGAACACGAGAAAAAACAGACAAGGCAAGACTCAGATAAAACTAGAAAACTAAAGCAGGCTTCGTAAGGTAGCTATCAGCTAAACAGTGATATACGCTAAACAATACTTGGCAGTGAGAGAGAGGAAGTCCATGGCTTATGTAGGGTGTGTGATTGGCAGCAGCTGTGTGTCTAATCAGTGCAATGGATGCTGGGATATGTAGTCCGGGATGACATGCAACAGTTTGTGTAGTGTGAGAGTCAATGTAACGAAAGGGTGACCTCTGGTGGCAATTGGACGGAAGTCTATGGACAGGATTCGTGACAGTTCCTGTGGCGATACCAGTACAATATCTCACGGTTCTCAACCAATCAGATTTGAGAACCAGAACGAACTGTATTATATATATTATATATAAAAAATCTTGAATATATTAGTAGAGTCCGTTGCTATGGCGCAAAGAGTGCTCCATTTATAATCACTAAAAGCTGTCACTCATCTTAGTTCATCGTGATCTCACAAAGTATATACAGTATGGTTAAGGCGACTGGTATAGTGGTCTGTTGGCATCTCCGTGTGGTCCTGTTTGGTATTGCAGCTTGACTTGTAGTTATAGAAAATGCTCATGTACATTTTTTTCCTCACAGTTTTGTGGTGCACTGTATACATAAATTGTGAGTTATTACAATTAAAAATTTTTATTTATCTGGAAAATGTTTGCAGAAAATATAGTTTTGTGGGAATCATCCTCAATCTTGAACTTGGTAAAACAATTATCTTTATTTAAAAATGTTAAAGTCCTAATAATAATAATAATAATAAGTTTAATTTATATAGCGCCTTTCCCAAGCTCAAGGACGCTGCACAATGACAAATGCAAATAAACAATCATGTCATACATAGATGGACAAGACATTTGCCAAGTCCATAACGTTGCAGTTGCATACCACAGTAATAATACAGTATCATAATCACAATCACAAAAAAAACATAACAGGTAATATTGGTTGAACATATAGGTTTTGAGTTTAGACTTAAATTCGTGGAGTGTGGTTATTGTCCGAAGACAGTGGGCAATGTGTTCCAAAGTTTGGGAGCCATAACAGAGAAAGATCTACCTCCCATAGATAATAGGCGAAATCTCGGAACACAAAGAAGTTCATCTCCAGATGATCGAAGTGTACGAGAGGGAATATATGGAGAAAGCAGGTCAGACAGACAGGTAGGTGCAAGACCATGGAGTGACTTAAAGGTAAGCATAAGAATTTTATAAATGATACGAGAGGACACAGGTAGCCAGTGGAGGTTGAACAGAATAGGAGTGATATGTGCAGATAAGTTAGCATTCTCGCAGCAGAATTTTGAATATATTGCAATCGAGAGATGGAGCGTAATGGTAATCTGGAAAAAAGAGCATTACAGTAATCAAGGCGGGATGTGATTAAAGCATTTACTAGTAATTCAGCATCTTTTGGGCTGATGAAGGAACGGAGTTTGGCAATACGGCAAAGTTGAAAAAATGTAGCTTTGTAGAGCTTACTAATATAAGCATCTAGGTTTAGAGAAGAGTCAAGAATGATACCTAAGTTTTTAACTGTGGCAGATGGAATAATTGATGTGGCTTCGAGGTCAAATCTAGGGGCATTTGTTATGTTTTTTGTTACAGTTGGGGGCCCGACAAGTAAGATATCTGTTTTAGTCAAATTCAAACTGAGAGAGTTGGAGCTAAGCCAGGTCTTTAACTCATTGACGCATGACAATAGAGATGCAGTCTGGTGAATAGAGTCAGGTCGGCAGGAAGTGTATATCTGAATATCATCAACATAGCAGTAGTACTGTAAACCGTGGCGGCGAATAATTTGTCCGAGGGGCATAATATAAATAATCAATAATAATGGGCCTAGGACTGAGCCCTGTGGCACACCCTGTTTAAGAGGGACAGAGGGAGATTTATAGTTATGTATGGTGATGTAGTATTGTCTGTACGTCAAATATGAGGAAAACAGGATAACGCAGCTCCTGAGATGCCAATCTCTGAGAGGTGCATGAGTAATAGCTTATGAGAGACAGTATCAAAAGCTGAGCTGAGATCGAGTAGTAGAAGTATAGAAAGGAGGAGGTCGTTTATAACCCTTTCTAGAGCAGTTTCAGTACTGTGTTGCGAACGAAAATCTGACTGAAATATATCAAAGTGTTCATTGAGAGTTAGAAATGACTGCAATTGAGCGGCAACAACCTTTTCCATGATTTTTGAAACAAACGGTAGGTTGGAGATTGGACGATAATTAGTGTAATCAGTTGGGTCTAGATTTGGCTTTTTAAGAATAGGAGTAACAGCAGCAGTTTTAAGTGAAACTGGAACAGTGGCAGAAGTAAGAGACATGTTTACAAGATGTGAAATTGGAGCAGAAATGACAGAGGTGCAGTGTTTCAAAAGGAATGTTGAATGTTATCATACTGGCAACTATAAATTGCCAGTATGATATGTGCAATGTAACCTTCCTTTCTTTTCCTAGCTCGTTGTTTTATGTCCTGGAACAATGGCAGAGGTAAGAGACATGTTTACACGATGTGAAATTGGAGCAGAAATGACAGAGGGGCAGTGTTTCAAAAGGAATGTTGGTGCAGGATCAGCCCGGCAGGAAGAAGAATTGGATTTCAGTATTATTTCACTAATTAAGTTGGGATTAGTCAAGGAGAAGTTATCGAGTGTTTGAATAGACCGAGCTAGCTCACAAGTAGAAGTGGTCAGTTCTACACCAAATGTCCCACATAAAGCGTCCAGCTTACCCTCAAAATGGCGTAAAAAAGAACAGCATAGATCGTCAGATTCTCGTTGAAAGGCATTATGCATGGGAGCCTGAACTAGCCTATTCACCGTGCTAAAATTGATTTAGGCCTATTGTTTGCTTTGTTAATAATTTTGGAAATATAGGAAGAGTGAGCTGTGTTCAAGGCAGTCTTATAGTGCTTAACATGATCTGAAAATGCCTGAAAGTGTACAGTTAAACCCGTTTTCCTAAAAAGGCATTCAAATTGCCTGCCTTTTGCTTTCATAGCACGTAGCTAATCGATAAACCATGGAGAGGAGTGGGACATGGGAACAGACCTAGTCCTAATTGGAGCATGCTCGTCTAAAACATCAGCAATAGCAGAGTGATACAAATCAGATATCTTGGATGGACAGGTAAAATTGAAAACATCAGAAATAACAGATGAAGCAATAGAGGCAGTAAATGTATCAACATTGATAGCATTGAACTTACGATAAGAAATGGTTATGTTGTCAGTACATTTGGTTGGATAAGTTAGTGTAAAGTCAAAAGTAATAAGCTTATGATCAGAAATAGGAGTAGCCAGACCACTAATGGAGATATTGTTCAAACCAGATGTACAGACTAAGTCAAGCGTATGACCATGAGTGTGTGTAGGGAAGTTGACGTTCTGATAAAGATCAAAGCAGTTCAGAACAGTCTTTAGTTGAGTACTATGAAAACAGTGTGTATCAACATGGATGTTAAAGTCACCAAGTAAGATGACCTGGGCTGATGATGCACAAGTAAGCGTTAATAGTTCACTGAGTTCAGAGAAAAAGTCATTTTGCTGTTTGGGTGGTCTATAAATCAAAATAATTGTGAGGGAACGATTTGAGCCGACCTTCAGAACCATGTATTCAAAAGTTGTTTGCCAGGTCTCAGTAAGAAATAACATGTCCAAGTCGGTATCCGCAATTAGTTCGTTTAGATAGGGGCCCTTGTCTTAGATGGAGCGACAGTTCAGCAGAGCAAAGTGGTTAAGCAGTACTCCTATGTTGTTGGTGAAGTTGACGTTTGACTCTGACTTTTTTACACAGACAAGCGATCGCGATAGATGACAGTCTCTTGGTAGACGTTTTGATTTAACCAAAGCTCTGTTACTAGACCAGATGCTCGGAATAGCAGTAGGTTTTGGCTGCTGAAAGTTAAAAATCCTTCTGACTGAGCGATGCATGTAACACGGACGTCGGATGATCCCGAGCGAGTGGCAATGCTCGTATGTCACAGAGTCGAGGCATGAGTGCCCATCCAGCACCCGGAGTTCGCTAAACAGGTATCCAAATTCCATTTTGGAAGGTAATCCAAAAGTAGTAAAGAGAACGTCTCGGTTACATATGTAGCCCTTGTTCCCTGAAGGAGGTAACAGAGACGTCACGTCGTATGACCGACGAATTGGGATCTCGCTTAGAGAGACCAATCTACTTCGAGTGTAACTAAACGAGCCAATGCTCATTGGCATGCGATTATTGCATCCAGCTGCCACTGATCACAGCATGAGTATAAGTAGGCAGCTGGTGCAGCGCATATTCAGGTTTTCGCTGAGGAGCCGAGCCGGTGACCCGGCCGCTCAGCGGTGGTACAAAAGATGTGGCGATGGGACGTGACGTCTCCGTTCCCTCCTTCAGGGAACGAGGGTTACATACGTAACCGAGATGTTCCCTTTCAGTCGGTCACTCTCGACGTCATGTCGGATGACTGACGAATTGGGATCCCTACCAAAGGGCCACAGATACTGCCCCTTCCAGTGTCCTGTGGAAGCCTCTTGCGCCCCTTCGTTTTGGCGTAGGCCGGGGTTCACCACAAGAAGACCAGCTACTGCTGCTATGGCACTACCCAATGAGTAAGCCGTGGAGGATTTTGCCTTCTCACCCCCCTAAGGAACCTGATGATCAGGTCATGCTTCCCCACCGACTTCCCTTCTACGGGGTCGTGGTTGGCAGCAATCGCAGCCACATAGACTCCTTCGCTCCAACCCCTGCTGCAGAAAGGACAGCACGACTCTGATCGGACATTTCTGGGGGTCTTCTCAGTTAGAAGAACACCACTCGACGAACAGGTTCCACTTCAAGGCGTAAGCGTGTCTCGTAGACGGTGCTCTCGCCGAAGTGATGGTGTCAACTACCTCTTGGGGTGGGTCACCTAGAACCTCCGCGTCCCGTCCAGGGCCCAGCCA
>NW_015652147.1:174856-175172 GCF_001515625.1 Sinocyclocheilus rhinocerous
TCCTCAGAGCCATCTGCCAGGGAGGGGCTGTCACGAGGAGCATTAGTTCCGGGAACCATTCTCCGGGAAGTGCAGCTCATGACAGCTCGTTGGCTGCACTGTTGTGCAGACCAGGAATGTGAATGGCATGAAGCGACCTCAGATGCTTCTGACTCCAGAGGAGGAGGTGGTGGGCGAGTTGCGACATGCGTTGGGAGCTTAGACCACCTTGTCGGTTGATGTATGCAACGGTCCCAGTGTTGTCCCTGCGGACTAGTACGTGCTTGCCTCATAAGCGCCCTTTGAGACGGATCAAGGCAAGGCGCACTGCCAGCAA
>NW_015652147.1:175185-179817 GCF_001515625.1 Sinocyclocheilus rhinocerous
GTGGCCCCCCAGCCGGTGGTGGAGGCATCCGTGTAAACCACAGCATGCCTGGAGACCTGTTCTAGGGGCACTCCTGCCCGGAGGAACGCAAGGTCAGACCACGCGGTGAAGGTTTGGCGGCAGGCCGGTGTGACTCGGACCTGGTGAGTCCCGTGTTGCCACGCCCACCTCAGGACTCGACCATGGAGCCAGTGCTGAAGCGGTCTTATATGAAGCAGCCCCAGCGGCGTGACTGCCGCTGCAGCTGCCATATGCCCCAGGAGCCTCTGAAATTGTTTCAGTGGGACCGCCATCCTGCTCTTTAATGTATTCAAGCAGTTCAATCATAACTGAGCACACCTCGGGACTCGGCCATGGAGTCAGTGCTGCAGCGGTCTCATATGGAGCAGCCCCAGCGGCGTGACTGCCGCCGTAGCTGCGATATGCCCCAGGAGCCTCTGAAACTGTTTCAGTGGGACCGCCATCCTGCTCTTGAATGTATTCAAGCAGTTCAATACTAATTGAGCACGTTCCTGCGTGAGGCGTGCTGTCCGTTCAACCGAGTCCAACTCCATACCGAGAAAAGAGATTCTCTGCTTCGGGGAGAGTTTGCTCTTTTCCCATGGAATGGCCTGTGGCTCGTAAGGATCGACACATGGAAGTACGCGTCCTTCAGGTCCATTGTTGCAAACCAATCTTGGGGACGGATGCACCTGAAAATGCGCTTCTGCATGAGCATCTTGAATGGAAGCTTGTGAAGGGCCCGGTTCAAGACGCGCAGATCCAAGATTGGTCTTAACCCACCGCCTTTCTTGGGCACAATGAAGTAAGGGCTGTAAAACCCCGTCCTCATATCGGCTGGAGGGACCGGCTCTATCGCATCCTTCGCCAGTAGGACTGCGATCTCGGCACGCAAGACAGGGGCATCTGCTGCCTTCACTGAAGTGAAGTGGACGCCCCTAAACTTGGGAGGGCGCCGGGCGAATTGAATCGCATAGCCGAGTCTGATGGTCTGACGGAGCCAACGAGACGGACTGGGAAGCGCTAGCCAGGCTCCCAGAAACCATACAAGTGGCACCAACGGAACCACCGACGTACCCGCGGTGGGGCAGCGAGGGGGAACGCAGGGACCCGGCCCGGGTGTCTCGTTGCCGGTCCGAAGCAGGGTCGGCGTGTGCGCAACACTTACCTGCGTTCGGGCAGAGGGTGTGTGAGTAGTACGTTTGATCGCACTCTCGAACCGCCCACAGCTGCTCACTGGCGAGAGAGTAGGGTGAGTGTGATCCGAGACTGGCTCATCCACAACTCCCCGTCCACTCTGGGGACCAAGAGATAGAAGAAACCACTCTTTTGTCTAGGTTTTGGGTCTTTTGAGAAAAAAGAAACAAAAGATTCTCCGCCCGTCCGGGGGAGGGAGTGGTGCGTTTACCATCTCCCGAAGAGCAGTTCCCTCCATCTCTGGGTCGCCTGTCTCAGGGTCTCTTGCTCTTGCGTTTGCCACCAGGTTTGGCGGGGGCTTGGACGGGCGGGGCGGCTGCCCTGTGACCAGTAGACTGAGGCACTGCCGCCGGCGGCCGGGTGGAAGCAGCAGCTACACGCCGGGGCAGAATGTGTTTGATGGCCTCAGTCTGCTTCTGTGCGGCGAACTGCTGGGCGAAGTTCTCTACTGCGTCGCCGAAGAGGCCGGTCTGGGACACCGTCAAGTTCGCCAGAGATGGTGCTCCTGGACCACCATAGTGGACATTGCACGGCCCAGAGACCACGCAGTGACCTTTGTCGCTCGTAGCGCGAGGTCAGTAGCGGTACGGAGTTCTTTGAGAACTTCTGGGTCGTGACCACCCTCGTGCAGGTCCTTCAGTGCCTTGGCCTGATGAATCTGCAACAACGCCATGGCGTGTAGGGCAGAGGCAGCTTCTCCGCAGGCCGCTTAAGCACTGCCGGTCAGGGCCGACGAGTACCTACAGGCCCGGGAGGGGAGCGACGGCTTGCCCCGCCAGGTGGCAGCGGTATTTGGACACAATTGCATTGCAACCAACCGCTCCACCGGAGGAACTTCCGTATACCCCCGCGCTGCCCCACCGTCAAGGGTGGTGAGGGAGGACGAGCCACTGGGGCGGTTTCTGGCAGTGAAAGGTGTCATCCACGACCCAGTGAGCTCATCATGCACCTCCGGGAAGAAAGGCACTGGGATGGGGTCCTGAGAACCAGCGCGAGCCACCCCGAGAAACCAATCATCCAGCCTAGAGGGTTCGGGACGCGGTGGAAGTTTCCACTCGAGCCCGACGCTCTCGGCGGCCCGGGTAAGCATAGCCACCATTTCCGGATCTGTATCCGGCATTGCTGGCCGCCCAGAGGGATCATCCTCTCCAGAAAGGTCTGGCTCACTCTCCAATGCAGCGATCGACATCCGATCGTCAAGGGGAGCACCGAAGGATACAAGCGGTACCCTACGAGAGGGTCCAGCTTCTTTCGGTGGCTCCACTGGCTGCGAAGTGCCGGTGGAAGGAGGAGCCCTAGGAGGTTGGTTCCTCGGAGGGGAATTCCTCACCGTCACCGTAAGACCAGTCCGGCTACTGCCAGAAGTAGCACCACCCCCGGCAGCCGCCAGGGGGAGCCCTAGATCTAGGCAGAGGCACGGGCACCCCGCCCCTTTGCAGGAAACGGAGCCTGGTCCGCAACTTTGCGTCTGTCATTTTTCTGCAATGGGAACATGACTCATCCGCGAACGCCACCTCAGCGTGTTTAATGCCCATACACGTGAGGCAGCGATCGTGACCATCGCCCGGCGCCAGGTAATGACCGCATCCAGAAAGGCATCTTTAAAAAGACGTCCACCCATGAATGCTCTTTTAGAGTTTGCTCTTTTAGTGTGCTGAAGTGCACAGGGGAGATGGCCGCCTGCAACACAAACAGGTGTGCAACCCACTCGACACGGGAAGAACCAACGCCGCTGAAGCGCCATACCGCCAGCACGAGAGCTTCCGAAGAGCGTGCTTGTACTCGATCTGTAGATCACTCGTTAAGCAGAAGGTCAGGAGCAGAATGATGAAACCGCTCAGCTCCGAAGCGAAAAGCTGAATATGCGCTGCACCAGCTGCCTACTTATACTCACGTTATCAGCAACGCTACGTTAGCCAGGACCACAACCATCGCAACATCTATAAAAGCTTATGGAGAGGAAAGCTACCCGACCAGACAGTAAGCCAGTAGAAAGACTGGTAAGAAGAGTGTTAGCTCACCTCACAGTCAGTCCGGTGTTGTGCCGAAATCGGTGACCTACCGAAAACTGTGACCAAATTCGCTGTTCAGCAAATGTTCGTGCGGGAGAGCGCATGTTAGATCAGACACTGAAGCCGAATGATCAGCGTCAGAGGAGACGAGCGGTGCTGTAAAACACGTTTCATGTCTTAAGACTACAGAAAACAAGCTAGATATTGTCACCAGCATCTAAATGCTTGTAGAAAATAAAGGAAACATTAATGCTGCTGCTGTCTGCTAATGTGTTAGTCTACTACTAAGAATGGTTTCCGTTTTAGCTCTTGTATAACATATTCTAATTATCTGATAAATGTAGCTCTTATCTTTATTCTTATTACTAGTTCCCGTAATTACCCAATGATGTTGGAGATCTACAGTTCCTACTGTTCCTTAGAAATGCTTATGATTGCAGTTGGCTAGGGTCACTGAATCTGACAAGTAAAATTTCATATAGCTATCAAAATGTTACCACTCTTTATTTCATAATAACTGACTATAAATGTTTAATAAAGTGACTTGTTAATAAAGTGTGATATTGAGCTCCTCTTCTTTCTATTTTATAAAGCATATTGATCAGCTGACATATTGATACAGTATAGTCTAACAGGTCATAATTATATACCACAATGTTACCCCTTTTTACTCTAAGTATATGAGTCTATGTTATTCAAACTCATTCATGTGATGTAAAGATTTCTCTTTTTTCCTATATGTTTGTTCTGGTTGTCTTTTGAGTAACAGTCACCAATTATTAGACAGTACAGAATCATTCATAGAAAAAAAAGCAAATTTTTGTGATGTTTTTTGGGTTATTATTCAGAAGGTTTGTTATTGCACCTCTAACACTGTTGAAATTTCTCCACTGTAATAGTCAACTTAGCTCTCTAAGTAATTTCAATATAAATTAAACACTTAAAACATGATCTTAATTTATTTAAAAAAGTTAAGAATTGCTTAACTTATTTTGATTAAAGTAATGTAAAAACATGTTTTAATTATTGATCATACAATTTTGATTTTACATTTATGTTTGCATATTACTAAGAATTTCTAACCATCAAAATTATATTTTACTGAGATTGACTCGTGAGATTTTTTCTTGCCTTCTAGAGTGTTTCTAGAATAGAAGTGTTTTAATTTTTATTTCACAAGTCAAGTTAGAGATACGTTATGATTGGGTTCAAATGTTTTTATATAATCTGAAAAAAGTAGGATAAAAAGTGTATGAATAAATAGCCTACATAAGACTTGTATGTAACTGTAAATAACTTAGTGTTGTCATATCTTCTCACAGATCAACCTTTTACAAAAGTCCGCTTGCCACCAGAGGTTGCCCTCCCATTATATTGTCTCTCACACCACACAGACTGTTACACATCACCCTGGACTACATTT
>NW_015652147.1:179962-214295 GCF_001515625.1 Sinocyclocheilus rhinocerous
TTGATCCTAGCCTGTATATCTCGTTTCTGTATGATCTCTGCCTGCCCTGGAATATATCGCCTGTCTTGGATTACCGCTCCCGTCTCGCCCTGTTCGGATACTGTTTCTTCCTCGCCTGGACCATGTGTTTCGGATTATTCTTCAGTCTTGCCCTCTATATACCTGTTTGCCATTGTCCGACCATTGCCTGTTTTGACTATGTTTTAGAATAAAGCTTTGCAAATGGATCCGCACGTATACCGTCTCAGTTGCCCCATAACACTTTTATGGTTTATTCATTTATTTGATTTATTTTCTTTTTTTAAGTTTACAACACTATTTCACAATCAAATACTAATTTAATTTAGATAAAATACATACAATTTGAAAGGTCTAAGTTTTCAAGCATTACTGCACTTTTTTAATAAAAAAAAAATCGGAAATGGAGGAGGTGAACAGTAACAAGATAAATGCATGTTAAGGAATTCCTTCTCAATCTGCATTTTTTTTACATTGAATCTGTACAAGAACACCAGGGGGAAAACCTGTAAGCCACAAAACAGGCATATAAATGTTTTCATTTCAATTCTGCTTTTTCTCTTGATGCCACATAATACCTTCACATATCAATATGTTATTTAATATTTTTAATGGAGTGCAGATTCTGATATGAATAACAAAAAGCTCATATAAAAACAAGCTTACTGTATAGCTCTTATTGCTTTTTGGAAATTATTAAGCCAATTAATGGTAGGTACATGTCAAAACAACTTTTGTGTAAAAGAAAAAAAAAATAGAAGAGGAGCTGAAACATCACAAGTTACTTTATTAAGCATTAGTCACCTTTGTTCATTGCGATCTCACAAAGTTCTGTTATGACCAATAAATCTCACACTGCACAACTGATAAATTATTAACAGCATGTATACTGTATGTTATCATGAAAGGATTTGATTGTATAACTCAGTACGGAACAAAAACTGGTGTGTTGCAGCCTTTAGATATGAGAGAAAACGGCATATTCATGAGGATGATGAAAGTGTTTTCACTTGAGTAAAGCCTTGAAGTCCTTTTTAAGTGTTTTTTACATTTTTATTGAATATGTACAATTTCTCATGTGTTAAAAGTCCCCATGAAATCAAAATTAAAGTTTTTTGGGTGTTAGTATCAATATGTTAGTCTTAAGGTTATCTATAGGGCATTTTACTGCTTAACTCAATTCACCAGTTCAACACCCATTTCAGCAGCTGTAAGATTTGTTTGTACTTGCGTTTGCTGAAATCTGAGAAGCGGATATGTTACGGCATGGGAGCGTTTGTAGTGCTGTCACCAAAGTGAAAGCCAGAGGGTCTTGAGAGAGAGAGCGAGCGAGAGCGTAAGAGAGGGCGAGAGGGCTTTGTGTCCATTTTTAAGCAGGCTGACTTTTGTCCATAGCATTTCAGGGGACCTTTAACATAATTTATTTGATTTTATTCAACTCAAAAATATGAACTTAATCTATACATTGGGTTACAAGATAGACAGCAGGTCAACTGATCACCGGCAGATGATGGATAGAGGGGTGAGAGGGCTCGCAGCAGGCCGACAAC
This sequence comes from Sinocyclocheilus rhinocerous, assembly GCF_001515625.1. NCBI lineage: Eukaryota > Metazoa > Chordata > Actinopteri > Cypriniformes > Cyprinidae > Sinocyclocheilus > Sinocyclocheilus rhinocerous. Next base: position 181,531 of record NW_015652147.1, read on the forward strand.
CAGGAGTTCCCAGCGTCAACAACAAAAGTACACTAGTCCGAAGCAGTAGAGTGACTCCAGTTTGCCAAAAGTCCGTCAGCCAAGCAAGGAGAGTAAATCCAGTTTTGCAGTTTGCTGAACAAAACGAGTGTAGTAAAGTAGCGAACACAGACGATCACAAACAAACACATAACCCAGTGCGGAGCGGCAGCCAGACGTGCACAGCGTTCCCACACCGGAAGTCACCGGTTGATCGGTTGGTTGATAGTGTGTCACCTGTGCTCCTCTTAATACTTTTCCTTTTGTTATACTGGGATAAATCATGCCGGGATGTATGCTAAAATTGTTTGATGTTGCACCCTACCTAGAAAATTTTCCACCAGCCGCCACTGCAATCAGAATCATGATTATAGCAATATATTATTTGCTCCATTATGGATTTAATCCCAACATCACGATTGTAGGCCTTATACTGAAGACCCAGACTCCTGCCAGTTGGACTCATCTGTTCTCTGGCCAGACTCTTCTCCTGCCACTGCTCCACCTGTTAGTAAAACAAAATATTCATCTGTAGGAACTCTAAACTAACATTCAATACCACTTACGTGCATGTCTGTCATGCTGCATTATTAATGTGAATGTCTGAAACTATTCCAACCTGTATGCATTAGAAATCATTTCTAAACAGTAATACATAAAAGTTAGTATAATAATCTTTACATCTGTTAAGGTCACAATGAAGTAGAAACAGATATTTATTCTATATTGTGACAACAACACTAAGGAAAAAACTTTTATATAATATGCTGTATGTTAAAAACAGTATAAAATATGCTGTATCAAGAACTGTGAAAGATAGATATAAAGATATCTAGCGTAGCGTTAGTTCTGGCAGGTCACGTTAGTCAAGCTCGCATCAGCTGACTCTCAGCTGATCCCCATCTACCTATGGGAATACGACACCTATCTAAGCATTCATATATAAGGTCCCTCAGTATTATCAGCAGTTTTCTCATTGCTCAATAGCTAATTACCCTTCTCCATCCCCAGCTCCTCCTCTGTCAGTCAGGATTCAGCCTTCTGATTCTCCTTTGAATCAGACTAATTCTAAAATGTGTACATAAAATTATTGAACTTTAACGATATCTGCAATACATTTATGTTGGTTCTGTTCTGTTTACCCTGGGGGGGTTATCGCTGCTCTCATCCATGCTAGGCTGCATGGATGCGCAGGGAGTTCTTGCCCAGAACAGAATCATACCGCCAATCCAAACTGTATGCTAATTATCAATCATCTTTGACGATAGTGGTCCTGACAGAACTAAATGAAAATAAATTAAGATATGTAAAGTACAGCTTATTTTACAAAGGTTTTGAGGATTTTAAGTTAACCTGCAAGTATAAAAACGTAAAGCTAGTATTATTGTAAAAAAATGAATTCATATAATCAATTATTATCCATTATGCTGGGTTAAATAAACAACCCAACTTGCTGGGTAAGGTCAGCTCGACATGTGTTCTGTCCTTCATTTAGTCCAGCCAGTTTGGGTTGTTTTGATCCCAAAAAGTATATATTTTTTTTTACAGTGTACAGCAAGACCCTCCGCAGATCTCTCACCTGAGGTTGACTGGTCCAGTCTTCCTGATTTTGCTGATTTCTGAGATTTAGACTGTCTTGTAAAAAATCCAGTTATGTAACTATACCAGTGTTCTTTCTCTAGGCTGTGAGGAGGAATGAGAAAAGAAAATAATCAGTGTTGGCTGCAACAAGTTGCAAATTAGATACTGTATTTGAATTACTTTACATGGATTATTCATATTTACACACAAAAGAGAACTTCACAACAGGGGCATATGCAAATCAATTTGTTCTTAATGTTAATGAATTTGGAGTATCCTAAAGTGCAGTTCGTCATTTGCATAAAACACGCCAAATCCATCTCCATATAAGGACGTTCTGCACAATCTTTCCTTTACAGCCTTTCACACTTTAATTCAGCAAATTCTTCAAGCAACGCCAAGTGTGCAATTCTCAAAATCAGTTCAAACTCAAACACCTTTTACACAAATCCAGATTACAGACCTCTCGTTAGCAAAAAAGTACATAACTGAACACAAATCTGTATTTAAAGCAGAGGAAGCTCAAACAGCTATGAGCTGAAGCTGGAATCTGTAGAAATGTTTTCCTATAATCGGTCTACTATTAACAGTCAGATGTTATATAATGATTTTCTACCATTGATGCAATTAATAGAGCTATTGTTCAGTTCTATACAGCTGTGTGGTTTCAAATTAATACAAATAAATGCTCTTTTAGGCTGTGCTCACCACTGTTTAGTGACGTCATTGTTCCGGGAAACCTAAAGTTGTTTGGTCAGTATCAGTCACAACGCCTTTTAATTGCCTTTTTGATCCAGGAATTATTCATTTAGAAACTAAGCACTACCCTCTCCTCTTTTGAACACTATTTTATGTTTTGCTCTATCACAAGCCCTTTGTTGCAATAAAACTTAAGTTTTCTTTTACATATATATGAAATGTTTTAATGTATCAGAATGAAATAAATCTATCTTCAATCCCACAGAGACATTTACTCACCTCAGTTTACAGTTTGTGCCTTGTAGCACTTTTCTGAGTTGCTCCTTTGAGTCTCCTAAGTTATTTTTACTCAGATCAAGCTCTGTTAAAAACTGCAATGCTTTCGTCCCAGCCAAAGACTGAACTAAAGAAGTGACATCTGTAATGCCACATTCATTTAGGCTAGAAAGAGAAAAACAGACAGAAAGGAACAGAGAGATCATCTCGCAAACAATTTAAGGTGAAAAAATTTATAAAATAAAATGTGAATTCAGGTTCTTTACAAGATATTGAAATGATGAATCTTCATTTAATCTAAGTGATTTTAACATTTTGATTCTTGTATGTTCCTCACCTCAGTCTCTCCAGTTTACAGTGTGGATCCTTCAGTACGTCACATAAGTGATTCACTCCTGTGTTTTTTATTTGATTGACACTGAGGTCCAGCTCTCTCAGGTGTGATGGGTTTGATTTCAGAGCTGAAGTCAGGATGAGACACTGTTTCTCTGTAATACTGCATCCACACAGACTGAAGACAGAAAGAGAAATGAAAATATATCAGATCATTGAATAAATGCCATACAGTCAATAACACACCACCGAAAACCTAAAAACAATTGTATAACCATTAACCAGGAGAGAAGCTTAACTAGGATTTGAGGATACTGGGGGTTTAACCCACAGTTACAATCCTAGTCTGGAACCATTATTACTCAGACAAAAAAGCTTTCGCTTTATCATTGTAGACCAAGATATAAGATTAATCTAAATGGACTTTTAAAGATTTGTTAGATTTTACAGCCACAAACTTTTAAATGCATCAAAGTGTAATGCTATTTCTACTGATACACATACTATTTTTTTTAATCATACACAATAAGATCAGTCATGTTTATTTAAAATAGAGTAAATTTTGATTGCCGTACTGTACATAATATTACTAACTTAAGTATTTCCAGCTTGCATTGTCGGTTCATCAGTAGATCACGGAGATTTGTCACTCCCAACTGCCCTAATTCATTACCACTCAGGTTCAGCTCTTTCAGGTGGGATGGGTTTGATTTCAGAGCTGAAGTCACAGCAGAACAACCTTCATCTGTCATTTCACAGCATCTTAACCTACATTTAGAGAAATGAGATGAAGAAACACTTGATTCAGTTTCATTGAAATACCACAAGCATTTTTTTTCTGTCTAATATGTGAATGTTCCTCACCTCAGTCTCTCCAGTTTAAAGTGTGGATCCTTCAGTACGTCACATAAGTGATTCACTCCTGTGTTTTTTATTTGATTGACACTGAGGTCCAGTTCTCTCAGGTGTGATGGGTTTGATTTCAGAGCTGAAGTCACAGCAGAACAACCTTCATCTGTCATTTCACAGCCACTTATCCTACATTCAGAGAATTGAGATGATGTTGTTCTTTTTTTTCCATTTAAATACTACAAACACTTTTTTCTGTCATGTACTGTATGTGAATACATGAAAAATGAAAATGGGCTAGATATACAATGACCACCTTATTGCTATAGCATGTAATTAGTTTAATTCCCATAGTCTGTTTTAACCCTGTCACTAATAAGTTATTTTTTTTAACAAATATTTTTTTAATTTATCCTTTCTTTATCTTCATTGTAGATGCACATTTCTGCATTACTGTACACAATTCACAACACTTTAAAAGAAACAATTGCTTACTAGTTAAAGACAACTAATATTAAGTGTGACCAATAGGGAAATGCCAAAAGGTGTAGTGCTATAAACATTATCTATGCCTCATTGTCTAAACTTTAATCACACTGTAACTGCTGTACAGTTTAATGTCACTAACTCTAGTTTCTCCAGCTTGCATTGTGGGTTCATCAGTAAATCACTGAGGTTTTTCACTCCAGAGTCTCCTAGTTTATTCTCACTCAGGTCCAGCTCTTTCAGGTGGGATGGGTTTGATTTCAGAGCTGAGGTCACAGCAGAACAACCTTCATCTGTCATTTCACAGCATCTTAACCTACATTTAGAGAAATGAGAAAATCACACTTCATTCTGTTTCATTTAAATATCTAAATATCTATAAAAACTCTTCTAGATTCTTGTATGTGAATGTTCCTCACCTCAGTCTCTCCAGTTTAAAGTGTGGATCCTTCAGTACGTCACATAAGTGATTCACTCCTGTGTTTTTTATTTGATTGACACTGAGGTCCAGTTCTCTCAGGTGTGATGGGTTTGATTTCAGAGCTGAAGTCAGGATGAGACACTGTTTCTCTGTAATACTGCATCCACACAGACTGAAGACAGAAAGAGAAATGAAAATATATCAGATCATTGAATAAATGCCATACAGTCAATAACACACCACCGAAAACCTAAAAACAATTGTATAACCATTAACCAGGAGAGAAGCTTAACTAGGATTTGAGGATACTGGGGGTTTAACCCACAGTTACAATCCTAGTCTGGAACCATTATTACTCAGACAAAAAAGCTTTCGCTTTATCATTGTAGACCAAGATATAAGATTAATCTAAATGGACTTTTAAAGATTTGTTAGATTTTACAGCCACAAACTTTTAAATGCATCAAAGTGTAATGCTATTTCTACTGATACACATACTATTTTTTTTAATCATACACAATAAGATCAGTCATGTTTATTTAAAATAGAGTAAATTTTGATTGCCGTACTGTACATAATATTACTAACTTAAGTATTTCCAGCTTGCATTGTCGGTTCATCAGTAGATCACGGAGATTTGTCACTCCCAACTGCCCTAATTCATTACCACTCAGGTTCAGCTCTTTCAGGTGGGATGGGTTTGATTTCAGAGCTGAAGTCACAGCAGAACAACCTTCATCTGTCATTTCACAGCATCTTAACCTACATTTAGAGAAATGAGATGAAGAAACACTTGATTCAGTTTCATTGAAATACCACAAGCATTTTTTTTCTGTCTAATATGTGAATGTTCCTCACCTCAGTCTCTCCAGTTTAAAGTGTGGATCCTTCAGTACGTCACATAAGTGATTCACTCCTGTGTTTTTTATTTGATTGACACTGAGGTCCAGCTCTCTCAGGTGTGATGGGTTTGATTTCAGAGCTGAAGTCAGGATGAGACACTGTTTCTCTGTAATACTGCATCCACACAGACTGAAGACAGAAAGAGAAATGAAAATATATCAGATCATTGAATAAATGCCATACAGTCAATAACACACCACCGAAAACCTAAAAACAATTGTATAACCATTAACCAGGAGAGAAGCTTAACTAGGATTTGAGGATACTGGGGGTTTAACCCACAGTTACAATCCTAGTCTGGAACCATTATTACTCAGACAAAAAAGCTTTCGCTTTATCATTGTAGACCAAGATATAAGATTAATCTAAATGGACTTTTAAAGATTTGTTAGATTTTACAGCCACAAACTTTTAAATGCATCAAAGTGTAATGCTATTTCTACTGATACACATACTATTTTTTTTAATCATACACAATAAGATCAGTCATGTTTATTTAAAATAGAGTAAATTTTGATTGCCGTACTGTACATAATATTACTAACTTAAGTATTTCCAGCTTGCATTGTCGGTTCATCAGTAGATCACGGAGATTTGTCACTCCCAACTGCCCTAATTCATTACCACTCAGGTTCAGCTCTTTCAGGTGGGATGGGTTTGATTTCAGAGCTGAAGTCACAGCAGAACAACCTTCATCTGTCATTTCACAGCATCTTAACCTACATTTAGAGAAATGAGATGAAGAAACACTTGATTCAGTTTCATTGAAATACCACAAGCATTTTTTTTCTGTCTAATATGTGAATGTTCCTCACCTCAGTCTCTCCAGTTTAAAGTGTGGATCCTTCAGTACGTCACATAAGTGATTCACTCCTGTGTTTTTTATTTGATTGACACTGAGGTCCAGCTCTCTCAGGTGTGATGGGTTTGATTTCAGAGCTGAAGTCAGGATGAGACACTGTTTCTCTGTAATACTGCATCCACACAGACTGAAGACAGAAAGAGAAATGAAAATATATCAGATCATTGAATAAATGCCATACAGTCAATAACACACCACCGAAAACCTAAAAACAATTGTATAACCATTAACCAGGAGAGAAGCTTAACTAGGATTTGAGGATACTGGGGGTTTAACCCACAGTTACAATCCTAGTCTGGAACCATTATTACTCAGACAAAAAAGCTTTCGCTTTATCATTGTAGACCAAGATATAAGATTAATCTAAATGGACTTTTAAAGATTTGTTAGATTTTACAGCCACAAACTTTTAAATGCATCAAAGTGTAATGCTATTTCTACTGATACACATACTATTTTTTTTAATCATACACAATAAGATCAGTCATGTTTATTTAAAATAGAGTAAATTTTGATTGCCGTACTGTACATAATATTACTAACTTAAGTATTTCCAGCTTGCATTGTCGGTTCATCAGTAGATCACGGAGATTTGTCACTCCCAACTGCCCTAATTCATTACCACTCAGGTTCAGCTCTTTCAGGTGGGATGGGTTTGATTTCAGAGCTGAAGTCACAGCAGAACAACCTTCATCTGTCATTTCACAGCATCTTAACCTACATTTAGAGAAATGAGATGAAGAAACACTTGATTCAGTTTCATTGAAATACCACAAGCATTTTTTTTCTGTCTAATATGTGAATGTTCCTCACCTCAGTCTCTCCAGTTTAAAGTGTGGATCCTTCAGTACGTCACATAAGTGATTCACTCCTGTGTTTTTTATTTGATTGACACTGAGGTCCAGTTCTCTCAGGTGGGATGGGTTTGATTTCAGAGCTGAAGTCACAGCAGAACAACCTTCATCTGTCATTTCACAGCCACTTATCCTACATTCAGAGAATTGAGATGATGTTGTTCTTTTTTTTCCATTTAAATACTACAAACACTTTTTTCTGTCATGTACTGTATGTGAATACATGAAAAATGAAAATGGGCTAGATATACAATGACCACCTTATTGCTATAGCATGTAATTAGTTTAATTCCCATAGTCTGTTTTAACCCTGTCACTAATAAGTTATTTTTTTTAACAAATATTTTTTTAATTTATCCTTTCTTTATCTTCATTGTAGATGCACATTTCTGCATTACTGTACACAATTCACAACACTTTAAAAGAAACAATTGCTTACTAGTTAAAGACAACTAATATTAAGTGTGACCAATAGGGAAATGCCAAAAGGTGTAGTGCTATAAACATTATCTATGCCTCATTGTCTAAACTTTAATCACACTGTAACTGCTGTACAGTTTAATGTCACTAACTCTAGTTTCTCCAGCTTGCATTGTGGGTTCATCAGTAAATCACTGAGGTTTTTCACTCCAGAGTCTCCTAGTTTATTCTCACTCAGGTCCAGCTCTTTCAGGTGGGATGGGTTTGATTTCAGAGCTGAGGTCACAGCAGAACAACCTTCATCTGTCATTTCACAGCATCTTAACCTACATTTAGAGAAATGAGAAAATCACACTTCATTCTGTTTCATTTAAATATCTAAATATCTATAAAAACTCTTCTAGATTCTTGTATGTGAATGTTCCTCACCTCAGTCTCTCCAGTTTAAAGTGTGGATCCTTCAGTACGTCACATAAGTGATTCACTCCTGTGTTTTTTATTTGACTGACACTGAGGTCCAGCTCTCTCAGGTGTGATGGGTTTGATTTCAGAGCTGAAGTCAGGATGCGACACTGTTTCTCTGTAATACTGCATTTAAACAGTCTGATGACAAAAAGAGAAAAATAACAATAGATCCAAGATGACCCAATAAGATATTTGTGCAGTTTCATAAAAGCAAACTTGTCTGGAAATGTCTGCATTGTACATCGTTTTTGGTGTTTCTTTATCTCTTTTAAATTACTTTCTCTTTAAATACATATACTGATTCGTTTTATATAATTTAATATATTTCTAATATAAAACAATATAGAAAACTTGTATATGGTTGCGAAGCAGCAATTTTCCATTGCCTTTTCTTTGAGAAAATATTAGGGGTGTCGAAATTAATCGTTTCTACGATGCATCGCGATGCAGACGAGCACGATTCTGTCAGCATCCTACCTCCTGTAGTTTGTCTCCGTGCCCCTAGAGGTCCCCTGTTTTTTCCTCTGCCTTAGTTCTTCCTCGTGTGGCCTTGTTAGCGTTATCCAAGTCACCTGCGCCTTGTTTTCCCCAGTGTATTTAGTGGTGTATTTTTCCCTTGGTTCCTCACTTGGTTTTTGAGTCTTCGCCCTGTGTCTCCTGCCTGGTCTCGCTAAAGCCTCTCTAGCTACCCCAAGTAAGGTTTCCTGAGTTTCTTTCTTTGGTTATAATTGTTCTCTGGTTTTGTTTTCTCCCCTCGTGGAGTTTTGTTTTCTCATGTGGTTTTTCCATTATTTTTGCTGTAGTTAATACCTCAGTCCGAGAAGACCTTTTGTTGTATTTTTCTTGCAAAGACTTTTTTTTTTAAATAAATCTACACTTCCTGGGAAACTGCCTCAAGTGTTTCGTTTGGGCCCAACATTACCACTCCCGTGGATTAGTGGTAGATCTCTCAACTACCACGCCAGAGACCCGAGTTCAAGCCCGGCTCGTGACAGATCACATTTCAAACACATAAGATCACATGTGAAACACATGTATATTACCATGTGAAACACATGTATATTCTAATGTGAAACACATGGGATCACGTGTGAATCCCATGTGAAACCCATGAGATCACATGTTAAATACATGTAAATTTCCATGTGAAACACATGTGGACACGTGATCACATCCTTTCCCGAGCCTACTCTCCCGAGATCCAGGAGAAGCCTTTGGCATTGGTTATTCCAAAGTCTAGAATTGTCACGCCCCTTCAGTGGGAACTGGAAAGGGTGGTGCGAGAGGCTCAAGCCCAAGAGCCAGACCCAGGAGGTGGTCCCGCGGGACACCTGTACGTCCCTCAATCTGCCCGGGCCCGGGTCTTGCAGTGGGGTCATGAGTCTCCCTTGACGTGCCATCCGGGAAATGCTCGCACTCTTGACTTCCTCCAGCGGCGGTTTTGGTGGCCATCCATCAAGGAGGATGTAAAGGTCTATTTGGAGGCCTGCCCCGTGTGCAGCCAGGGAAAGTCTACACATCAGCGACCTCAGGGACTGCTCCATCCCTTACCCATTCCCCGTAGGCCATGGTCGCACCTTTCTCTGGACTTTGTCACGGGACTCCCACCATCCCAGGGCAACACTGTCATCCTGGTGGTTGTGGACCGGTTCTCTAAGGCCGCCCGGATTTTTCTTGCAAAGACTTTTTTAAAAAATAAATCTACATTTCCTGGGAAACTGCCTCAAGTGTTTCGTTTGGGTCCAACATTACCACTCCCGTGGATTAGTGGTAGATCTCTCAACTACCACGCCACAGACCCGAGTTCAAGCCCGGCTCGTGACAGATTCGGTATCGGTTCAGTAATAGACCATAAACAATTATAACGTACTGACGCTTTTCTGACGTCATTTGTCGCATACGTGCTTTGTCGCGGTAGCATACAATGGCGGAGGGAGGCAGGCCGCGAGCGTGAGTAAATAAAAATGCTGCAACTACAAAGGATATACGGTACTTTTCTGTGGTAGAAAACCCCAGGTTTCGCCACCTGTTGAATGCACTGGAGCCGCGGTATAAGCTCCCCTCACGCAGCCAATTTTCTGAAAAGATTATGCCGGAACTCTACCACGAAACCAAAGCCCAAGTAATGGCATCAATGAGCCATATGTGACAATAACGGCACATTACATTAGCGAGGACTGGAAGATTTTGTCACATGTGCTGCAAAACAAGAGCCTTTATGAGTCTCACATGGGTGTTCATCTGGCAGAGCTACTGTCTCATGTCGTGGAGGAATGGCAGCTATCGGATAAAGATGTAGTGCTTGTGACAGATAATGCATCGAACATGATCGCTGCAGCTCAATTCGGAACATTCCCTCACGTAAAATGCTTCGCACATACGTCGCACGCGCGCGCTTAAAGTGGCCACCCTCTCCAGGCTTGGCCTGAGAAATCATAAGCTGATAACTGATGTTGCAACAAGGTGGAATAGCGCATACGACATGGTCGAGAGGTTCTTGGAACAACAACCTGCAATTTGTGCTACCTCGCTGTCACCAGAAGTCAGAAAAGGAGAGACAGATCTGTGCACTCTCACTGAAACAGATGTGACAAATGCAGAGGATGCTGTGAGGGCATTAAAGCCAATGAAGGATGCCACAACACTGATGTCATGAGATCAAGAATGCAATCAGAACAGATCTCCTGAAGAGGTACAACAGTGAGTCAGAGTCCTTCATACAGCCTCTGCCCTGGATCCCCGATTTAAAGGGGTCATATGATGTTGCTAAAAAGAACATTATTTTGTGTATTTGGTGTAATGAAATGTGTTTATGCAGTTTAAGGTTAAAAAAACACATTATTTTCCACATACTGTACATTATTGTTTCTCCTCTATGCCCCGCCTTTCTGAAACGCGTCAATTTTTACAAAGCTCATTGTTCTGAAAAGCAAGGTGTGCTGTGATTGGACAGCTATCCAGTGCGTTGTGATTGGCCGAATACCTCAACCGTGTGACGGAAATGTTACGCCCCTCACCTCGTGTCCTCTTTTGGAAGACCAAGCAAAGTAGTTTCGCTTTCACAACTAAACACACGGAGGCCTAGAGTGAGGAGCGTCCGGCGGATTCGACGAAGGAGAATATCTCTTTGGATTTGAGACTTTAGTCTTTGCAACTTTACAGATCTTCTTTATGCACCAAGAGCTTGTAACACTCCAAAGAGAAAGGAAAACTTGAAATCGCATCATATGACCCCTTTAAGGGCATGCCTTTTCTCACAGAAGAGGAGAGATTGGAGGTATACAGAGCACTGACAGAGGAGGCTGCATCCTTGGAGGTAATTCTATCATGTTTCTTGTACAATATATAAAATTAAAACAAACTTAACATTTTAACTCATTTAAGCTACTATTAATATTATGAGTGTTTAAGTAATTTATTAAATATTAATATTTTTTTTAATTAAAACTGAAAAACAGTTATAATCCTAATATATGTGAGCTGCTGTATTGACTGAGTGCACTGTCACTGTCTACTAGTTTATTTGTATTTTCAATTATGTTGTTCAAACACAAAAAGAGTGTACACCTAGAAGGACAGATGTGGATGAAGCACCTGATGGAACAGGAACTCTAGGAGAAGACACATCCATGGAGGACAGCCCCTCTGCTGCTCCCAAACAAAAGGTCTTTTATTTTGTGTATTAAAACACTGCTGAAGTGCAAATTTAGTTTTTTTGAAGATTGACTATATTCACAAGTAGGTGTGGCCTTTTGTTTATTTTGATGTATAATTTAATTTAATGTTTATACATTTGTTTATATTTGTTTTACAAGAAAGTACACTGCACTATATAAGTACTAAAGTTTATTTTCGTGTATAATTTAATTTCATGTTTATACATTTGTTAATATTTAAATGTTTTACAAGAAAGTACACTGCACTATATAAGTACTAAAGTACACTCCTTGCATTATGCACTTTTAGTATTTACTTTTGTGTATTTGTTCTAAATGCTCCTGTTGTCTTCTGTGCCCAGATTTGAGTTTTGTTTGTTTGATTCATTCAAGAAGCGTGTTTTCTTTGAGCAGGTAAAATTAAAGGTTCAGTTCATATATCTGACTGCTTGTATTTATTGACAAAATTGTATACATGTGAAGTAAAACTGAAAATTGAGGATGCAGTGCATCGTCAATGCATTGTGATATCGAGTTGAACCGAATCGATGACATGATACTCGTAATCGAACCGAACCATGAGACCAGTGTAGGTTCACACCCCTAGAAAATATAAATTTTTGACTTTGACTATATGCATATCAAACCACATTATAGTGGATAGAGAGGTTGAGCACAGAGTATTCCTGCCGATTGAAGTTGGGTCAGCATTCGGCTGGATTTAACATTTCTGGTCAAGGCACGATGATCCACAAGTAACAAGATCTATCATTTTGGTGTAATATTTTCATTAGCCTGGTTATATCGTGTCTATATAAACTGGAATAAATATAGAATTAACTAAAATAAATACTGTCTTGCTGTCATGAATCTGAATCTGGTCCCTGTGGTTCCTCCTGCTCACCACCAGAGGTCTCCATCTCCTTTTCCTCCCGGACTCCATTTCCCACAATCCCCTGCTTGGGAACTGATTACACCCTCACCTGTTCCCGATAATCTGGACTATTTAAGTAGCACACAAACACACTCACTGGGTGAAGTCTTGTTCAGATGTATGTGGACACTACTGAGCATTTTTCCTATGTTTTTGCCTTGCCTCGCCTTGTTTCCAGTGTTGCCAATTTAGCAAATTTGTAGCTAGATTTAGCGACTTCCCCACCCCTTTTGATACATTTTTCAAACGTTTATGGACAAATATAGCAGCTTCTTGGACAACCCTTAATCTAAGTTCTCATCTTGCCCACTGATCTATATTAATCTTTATATAGATCAGTGAAATTACCATTATGATGTCATCTAATGACATTTAGCTACCAGTTTTAGCTACTTTTTAATTAAAAGCAGTTGGCAGCGCTGCTTGTTTCCTAGTTTTTGTGATCGTTTACTGCCTGCCTTGACCATTGCTTGTATTTGGATTACTCTTTTGTCTTGCCTTCTGATATTGTTGTTTGCTGGTGTTCAACCCTTCCTGTTTTGACTACGATCTGTTTAATAAAATTGCATTTGGATCTCTAGCTCTGTTGTCATGCTCGTCCGTTACACTTGCTTAGCCAACTATTTAAAGCTTAATGTCACTTCTTTTCACAAACCTCTGGATAGAAGTTTGTTTAATTTTAATGCAATACTACAGTAACAATACTAAAATAATGTAACATTTTAAACCCTGTGAAATACTCACTGAATTGTGCTGAGTTTACAGTGTTTATCCTGTAGTAGAGCAGCAAGATACTTCATGTGCATGTCTTTTAGTTTATGTTCACTCAGATTCAGCTCCCTCACATGTAGGGGATCTTTACCCAAAAGCCCAGGCACATATTTACATGCGTTCTCTGCTTCAGGACTCAAAAACCTGTAAAATTAAAAGCAGAGTTAAATTCATTCTCGCCTTTTGTGGTGTAATGAAAAATCTAGAAAACGTTTCTTAAAGCCCAAGTAGCCATTTTTTAAATCCTGAAATCACTTTAACTTTAATGCCACAACATATTGTATTATTGAAATATTTCTAAAAAAATCAGCCTGTATATATATATATATATATATATATATTTTTTTTTTTTTCACGTCTCACCTCAGTGTCTCGAGTTGACAGTTTGGATCCAGTAGTAAATCATTGAGCTGCTTCACTCCTGATGGTCCAGGATCATTTCCTCTGAGATCCAGCTCTATCAGGTGTGAAGGGTTTGATCTCAGAGCTGAAGCCAGAGCTTTATAACCTTCTTCACTGATACTGCAGTTTGAAAGTCTACAGAAAAGAGATTTGAAGTTATATTAAAAATTATTTTACAATTAATATCACTGAAGAATTGTTTAATATTGTAAAACAGTCAGTTGAGATCATCTGACAGAAACATATTTTCCCTCTAGGTTACTGGAGTAATGAACTGGAGTAAGAATGTTATTTTTAAATCAAAAAGACCTTAGTTTCTCCAGTGTGCAGTCTGTATTTTCTAATCCACTCTTGAGTTTCTTCACTCCTGAATCCTGCAAATTATTGTTGCTCATGTCAAGCTCTTTCAGACTGGAGTTTGATCTCAGGACTGTAGCAAGAGCTGAACAGCTTTGCTCTGCTAGACCACAACCACACAGCCTAAAATGTTGAACATGAGAGAAGAATTTACAAGCACATAGTATGTGATGGGAATTATATTCAGTGATCACATAGAAATATTGCATTTTGGTCACTTGATTTCTTTAAGACACTTTATCACTTTAATCTACAATAATAAATGAAAATAATACTCACTGAAGTTTGTTGAATTTACAGTGTTTATCCTGCAGTAGCGCAGCGAGCTGATTCACAGTTTTTAAGTCTAGTTTACGTTCACTCAGATTCAGCTCTCTCTCGAGTAGCAGGTTTGTGTGGAGAACACTAGTCAAATACTGATAAACGTCTGCAGCAGGACTTTGTAAAAACCTGGAGACAGATGAAATACAGTAACACATTATTTGCCGTTAGAGATGCACGTTTTGGAAAAATATTTTTTGCCATGTTTGCCATAAACATGATAAAACACATGATCAAACCGACGTGGCAGATAAAACATTTTTTCAGCAAGTACTAACTTGCATAATTTTAAAAACACTTTTCATCGTTTTGACAAAAAAACAAAAAACGTGGTTTAAACCTTTGTACATAAGCCTTTGGATGCGCGCTCACAGCCAAGACCGTGAAACAACAACAACTGGTTCAAAAATGAACGTGTTACTTTCCATACAAAGTAAAAATGTTGTATAATTAGTTTAGCTATCAGTAACATAACACATATATATATCTTAACAAGAATTAATAAACAAAAGAACTGTTTCATAAGATTCATACTCTTCAGTCATCCATGATTTTTTATTTTTATTTTTTGCATTCTGTTTTGCCAAGTCCAGGTAAACACAGACTGACTGGATAGTGATTATAGGCCTAAAGTATCGCCAAATACTGAAGAACAAGCAAGAATAATATACCATTGCTCATTCTGCGAATTATCCATATGCCCTGAGATGTAAAATGAAACTTAATTCAGTCCAGATGACCACATTTAAATAATTGTATTGTTTATGATTTAGCATTACTGCAAGAAAATGGGATGCGTGTCAGATCTGAGTCATGTGCATCAGGTCATAAAGTGACAGCAACCTAATAAATCTGCTGCAGTCTGTGTCATTAATGTTAATCAAACAACAAAAGAAAAAGAGAAAATCACTCACTTCTCTTGACTGAATACAATACAAATACAAACTTTGTTTCTATAGCACATTTAAAACAACGGTAACACTTTACAATAAGGTTGTATTAGTTAATGTTAGTTAATGCATTAGTTAACATGAACTAACAATGAACAATGCATTTGTTTAGAATTACTTAATGTTTTGTTAATGTTAGCTTACACATATACTACTGCTTCTCTTCACATTAACAGCTTAATTAGTTAACGATGGTTAATGCATTAGTTAATATGAACTAACAATGAACTATGCCTGTAAATAGCTTTATTTAACAAGCTTTATTTAATTATGCTACATATATACACAAGTTTATGTAGCAGCTAACACACACAAAGGATAAACAATACTAACTCACCATTTGGGCACTGATTTGGGCTATTGGTAAACTTAATTCTTAAGTGGAATCCATCTGAACATCAACTGATATGTTATTCATGTTTGTAGACTGTTTATTAACATGACTTACCACAAAACAAAGTATTTATTAAGGGAATTTATGAACCTTATTGTAAAGTGTACACTAGTCCAACATTAACTGATGCTTTACTAACATTTGTAGACCGTTTATTAACATGACTTAGGCCTACCACTAACAAATTAATTACTAAAGGCTGCCCCACAAAAGATTTTTAAAAGCTTATCAGATTTTCAAAATGTTAGAGTCCACAAAAATAAGTTAAAAAAAAACCCATAGATTTAACAGTTTTGTTCCTATAGTGTGTAGAGTGTCGTGACCAAGACAGCACACCACACACTAACAGATCCTATTGAGGAACCCTGCTTTAGAGTAAACAAATGGCGGATGACGTGCAAGAAGAAATGGCGATAATAATATTTGGATTCTTTTTTACCAAAAATTCGCGAGGGGGAAAAAGAAAAAGGTTTGGATGAAGTCGTGGGGACGGTGTGAATACAGCTCATTTTCTGATTGGAAATAGTTTCATTTCATGTGACAATCTACCGAGCGCGTGCACGTTTGTTCTCGGGTTTTGGCTAAATCGCCCGCGGGAATAGGATGGATGACCTACTAAAACAAAAAACATCTGATAGAGTGGACTTACTGGTTTGGAAAGCGGGATAGAAATGGTCCTCTTGGAAGACTTTTCAAGAACATGCATCGAAAATAGCACCTTTAATACGCAACGGTGACTACCAACTATTTGTCCAGCCTAACCGGACCATGCTTGCTCACTTTCAGATTCTCTTTATTTAGAAACACCTATTTCTTCTGTTTGT
The DNA here is from genome assembly GCF_001515625.1 of Sinocyclocheilus rhinocerous. NCBI lineage: Eukaryota > Metazoa > Chordata > Actinopteri > Cypriniformes > Cyprinidae > Sinocyclocheilus > Sinocyclocheilus rhinocerous. Next base: position 198,307 of record NW_015652147.1, read on the forward strand.
TCATTTATTTATTTAATTTATTGGTTCAGCATGATTGCGTGTACATTTCTGAGCGGCAAAAGTGATAGATCTGTAAAGCAATATATTGTTAGAGGGCCGTGTGTTACCGCGTCCCAAACGACTCAAAATAATAAACCACAAAGTTAACAAAACGATGCACTCCACTGTGCTGAGCGAGAGCACTTCTCTGCTGTCTTCATGTGCTATCAGGAAACTTCCTATTTCCCACTTATCAAGTTGCGATTACGAGCTCGTTGCATTCTTTTCTGTTAAAAATAACTGTGAACAGTAGTTTGTGAATGTTGATGCTTAGCCTAAATAATTTTATTGGGAGCGCCGTTCATGTGAGCACTGCTGCAGTCTTAGGCCCTCCCCAAATGCTCTCATTGGTTGAGACACGTGATGACACCCATCCCAAGCCAGTACTGATCAACATCCCACTCCTCTTGTGGTTTGTCTGTGTGTATTCAGAGCCAGTGAGCAACGGACTTTCAAAATAATAATAATAATAATAAAAACTGCGTTAATGTGTGATAAATAATTGTCGGTGTTAATTAATTAATGTGTTAACGCGATAACGCGTTTACTTGCCCAGCCCTAGTAATAATGTAATATGTAATAAAGTTTCTGAAAATGTAAGTGATGTGTGAATGGCTTTCACTCATTTAAGGTCCAGTAAAATCAATAATGACTGCTTTGAAATTAACCCACAAATGTTAGTAAAACATCAGTTAATGTTCACAAATTCCCTTAATAAATACTTTGTTAGTGGTAAGTCATGTTAATAAACAGTCTACAAATGTTAGTAAAACATGAGTTAATGTTGGACTAGTGTACACTTTACAATTGTCACACTCTGTGTCGGAGAGAATGACTGAAACATGAATCAGAGAAACCAAAAACAAGAAATGCTGCTGCCTGAACAAGAGACCTCCTTACTGAAGTGAAAGTGTTGGCTGGTGTCACTATCTCGCGAACGCGCCTACGGATCTCCACCAAATTCGGGGGATCCCTTCAGCTCGAGGGGCCCTCTCGAACGCCACCCTCCACGCGTCGGTAGCCCCCCGGGATCGCTTGATCGGTCGGCGCCAGACCGTGAATTTAACCACCCGTAACTCCCAAAGCCCGGGGGCTATCGACGCGGCGGTGGTCTCATTCGAAAGCAGGCCTCTAGATGTACACGCGATTTGCGTTCGAGAGGGTTCCTCGAGCTGAAGGGATCCCCCGAATTTGGTGCGGATTCGCCGCGCCATTATGGAGATATGGCTTTAAAGCGTTTCATCCAGGTCGCCAGTAGCAAACAATAGAGCGCGCTCTGCTGGACAAAACTAAGTAATTACACCATTTCAAGCATTTTATCTGCGTTATATGTTCTGTAAAATTCCAGGACACATTAAAACAACAAGAAAAAAAAGCATACAGTCACAAAAGTCCATATAAAACCTTAACACTCTAGCCAGTTTTAAAGGCCACGCTGAAAAGATAAGACTTCAAACTCGACTTAAACGCATCCACAGAAGGAGCAGATTTAATGTGCATAGGAAGAGGGTTCCATAAGCATGGAGCAGCCACCGAAAAAGTCCTATCACCCTTTGATCTTAACCTTGTTTTAGGAACATGAAGAATCATCTGACTAGAAGATCTCGTGTTTCTTGTATTTTGATAGGAGCAGATTTAATGTGCATAGGAAGAGGGTTCCATAAGCTTGGAGCAGCCACCGAAAAAGTCCTATCACCCTTTGATCTTAACCTTGTTTTAGGAACATGAAGAATCATCTGACTAGAAGATCTCGTGTTTCTTGTATTTTGATAGGGTATTAAAAGGTTAGCAATATATTTTGGTGCAATACCTTTAAAAACTATTAACAAAACCTTAAATTCAATTCTAAATTTGACAGGCAACCAGTGTAACGTAATAAGAACTGGGGTAATACTCTCACTTTTCTTTGTATGAGTCAGGAGTCTAGCCGCAGAGTTCTGCACTAATTGAAGACGAGATAATTGACGCTGTGATATACCAAAATATAACGAATTGCAGTAATCAATACGTGAAGATATGAAAGCATGGATGACAGTCTCCAGGTCTTTAAAAGAGAGAATTGGTTTAAGTCCCAAGTTTAATAATCCCAAGTTGATAAAACCCAGCCTTAACAACACTAGTGAGCTGTTTACCTAGAATTAAAGCCGAGTCCATGATAATGCCCAAATTCTTTACATAGTCTGCCATACTAATCGACATAGAGGTCAATCTACCTATGATTTCCTTAGATGCAGAAGAGGGTCCAAAAACAACGCACTCAGTCTTATTCTGATTTAGATGTAGAAAATTGCACGCCAACCATGCCTTGATCTCACCTAAACACTGAGCAAGTGCATTCAAGTATTGTGAGCCTTTCGAATCAATTGGGATATACAACTGAATGTCATCTGTGTAGAGATGATACATAATATTGTATTTTCGAAAAATAGAGCCTAAAGGGCACATATATATTGAGAATAAGATATGCCCAAGAATGGAGCCCTGTGGCACACCACAACGTAATTTAGCCGACGAAGAGCACAGATTTCCATTGGAAATAGAGAATGATCTGTCCTTTAAATATGATTTAAACCAATCTAAGGCAGTACCCTTAATACCAACATCCTCCAGACAGCTCAATAAAATACCATGGTCAATGGTGTCAAAAGCAGCTGTAAGATCAAGTAGAATGAGAATAACTATCTTTCCGGAATCAACTGCTAATAAAATATAATTAAAAACTTTAAGAAGGGCAGTTTCTGTACTATGAAAGGATCTGAAGCCTGACTGAAACATGTCTATAACAGCGTTTGCATCTAGATATGGACGTAGTTGAGAAAACAATTTTCTCTAAAACTTTTGATAAAAAAGGTAATTTTGATATTGGTCGATAATTACTTAAAACTGTACAATCTAAATTAGGCTTCTTCAGAAGTGGCTGCACTACTGCATGTTTAAAACAGGCTGGAACATTTCCACTAATTAAACTACTATTAAAAAGAGATTGAATAGTAGTGCCTATGACATTAAACTAATTTAACAGCAAACGAGGGGGAATAGGATCTAAGGGATGCATCGCTGGTGTAGTATGATTTAAAGGGGTCATATGATGCTGCTAAAACGAACATTATTTTGTGTATTTGGTGTAATGAAATGTGTTTATGCGGTTTAAGGTTAAAAAAACACATTATTTTCCACATACTGTACATTATTCTTTCTTCTCTATGCCCCGCCTTTCTGAAACACGTTGATTTTTACAAAGCTCATCGGTCTGAAAAAGCAAGGTGTGCTGTGATTGGTTTGAGACTTTAGTCTTTGCAACTTTACAGATCTTCTTTATGCACCAAGAGCTTGTAACACTCCAAAGAGAAAGGAAAAATTGAAATCGCATCATATGACCCCTTTAAGATATGTTCCAATTGTAATAAGGAGATTGGTTCAAAACTAGTAAAGGAACTTGAGGAATTTAACTGCAAGTCATCCGTTTTTCGAGGAATAATCTGTGCCCGGAGACTATCAATTTTATTTACAAAAAAATTGTAAAAAGTCCTCACACATCTTTTGATCACCCTCAACACAACTAACAGAAGCAGGTAAAATCACTTTATTAATTGTTTTAAATAAAATATTTGGCTTCTTTGAGTTTTGATTAATAATATTTGAAAAATAATTTGCTTTTGCAGCCTTTACAGTAGACTGAAAATGTGACAGGGCTTCTCTTAAAATTTCAAACAATATTTGCAGCCTATCCTTCTTCCATCTTAGCTCGGTCATTCGACTTGTCTGGAAATACGAATTTCATTATACATCCATGGCTGAGGCTGAGTTTTTAATTCACGATACTTTAAAGGTGCAATCTCATCTAAAATGTCAGTGCAAACTGAATTAAATGAATTAAAATACTCATCCACACTAATAACAGGATTACATAACTCTAAATTGTGGTAACATATCGAAGCTAAAAATAACTTTTGTAGCTTTAAAAAGGATTAATTTATATTTCATTTATACAGTGAAGACTATTCCGTGTCATTTTACAATTAAATAATTCAATTTCTGTTATATTTCTTACCCAAATACTACCATTAGACCTACCTGAAAATCTTAAAACACTTAATTTGTATCTTTGTTCTATTGTATTTATTTGTGTTACTGCTTGTTTATTTGTTCTTATTTTGTATGGATTGTTTACATGTCTTTAAAAATGTTCGAACTTTTTATTAGTCAGGCTAGTAGGTTTTGTTGTGGTATAAAAATTATATTTGAGAACTGTGAAATGTAAAATGTTGTTGTATAACTTTATAATACAAGGTTGCATAGGCCAAAAACAATTAAAGCAATAACTGTGACATTTATTATAATGGTTTATGTGAAGATTGTTTTAAGTATTTTTAAAGCTTATTAAAAATGATGAATTTCAATTATCCTGTAATGCTGAATGGCTTTAATTCTGGCCCAGTTTGGCTAATCAAACTTTTTCTTGTAGCTCTTCAGCATTTTTTTTTTTCATTTCAAGGTTTGGATATTTATGAACACTAATTCTTACAGAAAATAGATTCTGGTACTGTTGAACATTACATTTTTTGTTGTAAAGAATACTGTTACTAACTGTTCCAATAAATCTTCACTGTGAAGCAACAGTGAATTGTATTTGCACTGAATTGGAAATGATATTTTTGAAAAATACAATGAATTACAAGGCTGTAGAGAAAAAAGTGCACTATTGCAGACTTATATACTGAGGTTTTAATTAAATTATTTTAATATAGTCAGTCGTGAACTAATGTGGGCCGGTCTAAGGCATGACTCATTTCATCCCCAGAAATTGAGAAAAACAAATCCATTCAAAAGAATATCAGATTAAATGTATTATGTATTACAATATAAAATTATATGAATGTTAGGTGTGATTAATTGAGATTAATTACAGAATAATGTGCAATTAATTAGTTATTTTTTAGATTGATTGGCAGCACAAGTAATTACCCAAATAGTCATTTTTTTCCAAGCTTGTAAAAGGCTCTTTAGTCATTTTAGAGCTTTTATAAATGTCCTTATGATGCTTTAATTCTCTTTCAACTAAAGTTTCAAAACTACTGTATCATCACTATCATCATTATTTTAATAAAACCCACCTTAGTGTCTTCAGTGAACACTTTTTACTCTGTAGTAAATCACTGAGCTGCTTCACTCCTGATGGTCCAGGATCATTTCCTCTGAGATCCAGCTCTATCAGGTGTGAAGGGTTTGATCTCAGAGCTGAAGCCAGAGCTTTATAACCTTCTTCAGTGATACTGCAGTTTGAAAGTCTACAGAAAAAAAGGTGCAGTCAAATATGAGTTGTGGTCACTAAATATGACTAATTCATACTATAGCTGAATACATAATCAGATATGCAGATACAGTATCTCACAGAAGTGAGTACACCCCTCACATGGAAAATAATGGTGGCCACACAAAATATTGACACTTTGGGCCCAATATGGACATTTTCACTTAGGGGTGTACTCACTTTTGTGGCCAGCGGTTTAGACATTAATGGCTGTGTGTTGAGTTATTTTGAGGGGACAGCAAATTTACACTTTTATACAAGCTGTACACTCACTACTTTACATTGTAGCAAAGTGTCATTTCTTCAGTGTTGTCACATGAAAAGATATAATAAAATATTTACAAAAAAGTGAGGGTGAGATCTGTGAGTAATCTGTGAGATACTGTATACTACTTCTAGTATTATTGTAATTCATGATTAAGTTAATTATAATTATTTAATGACCACCAGGAGTTTCTTATTTGGGGGTATGTGTGGTTTGAGTTTGTGGCAAATTTCATTTTAAATGTAGGAAAATGTAATTGTAAAACAGGTTTATTATAGTTCTGAATTTATTCAGTACTGGTATATTATTAGTATTTTATTCAGAGATAACACTGATGTGAGGTTACTGAGAAGTCATAACGTTTGTTTGAAAATGTGATAAGTTTCTGCAGTGAATGAAATCACTTTATATATAATGGTAATCTTACATTTACCCCCTTCTAAATGTGAGCACATCCAATAAATATATGATACTAATGTCATAAAACAGTTTCTGCTATGATAAAAATTTAAATGTACTCACTTCAGTTTTTCAAGCTTAGATTTCGTCAGTCCCTTACAGATCTCTTTGACTCCTGAATCCTGCAGAGGGCTGTTGTTCAGGTTCATCTCTGTCAGGGTGGTTTTGGAGCAGAGAACAGTAGCTAGAACTGAACAGCTTTTACTCGTCATCTCATAACTATTCAGCCTGAACAGAAAAAGTGTTTCATTTATTGAGCATACATCAAATCATCAGATCTTTATATAGGCTCACACTTGTGCCTCACAATGGATAAAAGAGCTATCTCTAGCACTTTAGATACTGTTGCAGGTACAGCATTACAGAATGTTTGCAATATCGTCACCAAAGAACAATTGCTTTCCTTTGCTGGTATAGGACAGGAAGAGCTAACAAAACTGATCACTGCATCAAAACCAACAACATTTGTACTAGATCCTAGACGCACTAAGCTACTCCTGGATATATTAAAAAAATGATATTGATATTTATGGATAGGCATTACGATAGTTCCGATGTTATCTGTCCAACTGTTACTATATTGTTTGTCAGTGAAAAACAGTAAAATCAATGAAGTATGGAGTGCCACAAGGACCTGTCTTAGGTCCTATTTTTTTGTTGTTGCTTACATTATATATATACTGCCCCTTGGAATAGAAGTTATAATGTTTAAAATCATATTCACTCACTTTAGTTTCTCCACTTTGCAATAAGAGTCCAACAAAAGAGCAGAAATATTCTCCCAATCCTGGTCTCCTAGTTTAATTCTGCTTAGATCCAGTTCTTGCAGTAGTAATGGATTTGTACCCAGAACATCAGTGAGATACTTATACGCTTCCTCTGCAGCAGGACTTCTCAAAAAGCTACAGAAGGTAGAAGAGAATTATAGATTAGATCACTTTATTATACTTTTATACTTCTTTTCAACTTCCATCCTGATTTTGGGTCCAGTGCAGGCACAGCGCCAGAATTTTTTCTCTACCGGTGCTAAGGGGGAGCAGGACCAATACAGTATGTGGGGGTGCTAAGAAAATAATCGATATTCATGACATCAAAGTTACTTCATAAAGAAATTTTTTTTTTAATTTTTTTTAATAAAAGCAGCTATGGTACAAACCACATTTAAAAGAATACTTTTAAATTTTATTTGGCCAAAGAATAGACATGTTCAAAAAAATATATACAAGCTTAATACAAGTGACCATAAGACAACGGGGGCTAAACCGGGGCTATTTAAAATTCTGACGGGGCTATAGCCCCCCCTAGCCCCGGTGTAGCGCCGTCACTGGTCCAGTGTAGTATTAAATTCATAGTTATGATAACTGCAATGTAAAAAAATTGTCATTATTTTGTTTTACATTATGTTTGTCTCATAAAACTTGTGTCAGACTTGTGAAATTCAGTTTCTTAAATTCCTCTTCCTGTCATTCAAGTCTACACCAGCTCATTTGTCCTCCCTAACATGTGGCATGCCCCTGACTCCATGCTTGTGGCTTATTTTGGAATATTTGAATGCTTTTATTACCTGATGGTCTTTAATTTACTCGTTCCACCCGCAAACAGACTAAAGAACCATTGTAGTCCTGATGGTCCAGGATCGTTTCCTGTGAGATCCAGCTCGAGCAGGTGTGAAGGGTTTGGTTTCAGAGCTGAAGTCAAGATTTTGTAACTTTCTTCAGTGATACTGCAGTCTGAAAGTCTGTATATGGGGAAAAAAAGCTCATGTTAAGTACAGCATGTTCTATGCTAAATACACAAAATACACATGCATGAAGTAAAATGTCTTCTTTTTTTTATTTTTTATTAAAACGAATCAAAACCTAAATAGAAAAATACATTTTCATAGAAAGTGGCAAAGCGTGCCTTGATAACTTATTTTAATATTTGAAAAACTTTCACCAGATATAAAACTGACTAAAACCATAAAAACATTTTCCTTAGTTCAAATAAAATATAGGAAAAAACAAACTTATTTTATTTCAGTTATTTGCCAAGACAACATTTCTATTTTTAGTTGAAGTACTAAAATAACAAACTTCAATTTAAAAACATAGAATTTTAGTAATTTTTGTTGTTTTTTATATCTAAGGTTAAATGAAAAGGTGTAACAAGTTATGCTCTGTTTTTTTTTTTCAATATGTTTAGCTCGTTTCCCTGACTTAGTTTTCCTTTGCTCTCATTTTCCCGCCACCAGTTTGTTTCCATGGTTACAGATTAATTAGCTCTCACCTGTTTATATTCAGTTATTTATCTTGTCTTGTATTTATCTAAGCTGCGTTTGTTCTGTTCAGTGGTCAGTTCTCGTACACGTATTGTTAGTTTGTTTTGTTTTCTGAAATTAGCTTTGTTGCTCTGTTTTTCTGGATTTAGCTTTGCCATTTCTTTTAAATAAATCACCTTTGCTGCATGTAGATCCTGCTTCATCTATACTGCATACTAGCCGTGACAAAATGGAAAATATTTAAAAAAAAATTTTTACTTTAGTATATTAATAACTACTATAATAGTATATTAAGCAATATTGGTCTCATTTTAATTTTTAAATATTTCTTACAATATTTAAAGATAATATAGTCAAAATGTAGAGTAGTTAAAATTAAAACAGATTTGGAAATTCCATTTATGCAATCTAATCAAATGAACAAAAATGTAGATAAATGAAAATACGCACTTTAGTTTCTCCAATCTGCACTGTGGATTTTTCAACATAAAACAGATATTCTGCATTCCTGTTTTTCCTAGTTTATTTCCACTCAGATCCAGCTCTGTCAGGTTTGAAGGGTTTAATTTGAATGCTGATGTCAGAGCAGAACAACCTTCTTCTGTAATACTGTTATTATTCAGCCTGCAGAGAAAGAGAACAAAGACAGGAATTGTTCTTTAATTTATCAAAAATCCTATTTAATGAAACTAGTCATAATTGTTTCGGCTTATATTATTGTCATTTTTAAGTTGCTCTAATGAAAAAGGTAAATTAATATATGTGTTAATCCTAACCAATTATCAAAAAATACAATAAAAATTTGTTAAAGATATTTTAATGCAAACACCAATATGAAAACCAAGTAAAATACTCACTGAATTATGCTCAGTTTACAGTGTTTATCCTTTAGTAGAGCAGCGAGTGGCTTCACTTTCTTTAAGTCTAATTTACGTTCACTCAGATTCAGCTCTCTCACGAGTAACGGGTTTTCACCCACAACTCTATTCACATACTGAAAGGCTTCATCTGCATCAGGACTCAAAAACCTGCAGAAGAGAAAATGAAACAGGAACTTAGTTCTTATGGTACAATGTAAAATATAGAAAATATTGCTTAAAACGCAATATTCAGGTTTTTATCCTGAAATAACTCACTTTGATGCAACAACTGTTTTAGTGCAATCAAATTTATATAAATTAACCACCTACATGTAATTTATTTTGTATTATTTCATCAGGTCTCACCTCAGTGTCTCGAGTTTACACTTTGGATCCAGTAGTAAATCATTGAGCTGCTTCACTCCTGATGGTCCAGGATCATTTCCTGTGAGATCCAGCTCTATCAGGTGTGAAGGGTTTGATCTCAGAGCTGAAGCCAGAGCTTTATAACCTTCTTCAGTGATACTGCAGTCTGAAAGTCTGGAAGAGAAATGAAAATGTTACAATCCACTAATTAATCCATTCTAAACAATATTATCTCCTAAAAAGCTTGTTAATTGAACAAATTGAAAAATTATTTTCAAACAAAAGACCCAGAGACTTTTAATATGTTGTACATCATCTCACCTGAGTTTCTCCAGTTTACAATTATCTGTCAGTCCATGAGAGAGCAGCTTCACTCCTGAATCCTGCAGATTGTTATTACTCAGGTCAAGATCCTTCAGACTGCTGGAGTCTGAACTGAGAACTGAAGCAAGATCTGAACAGCTTTCTTCTGTTAGTGAACACTTACTGAGCCTAAAAAATAAATAAATAAATAAATACATCAATAATGAAGACATAATCGTACCATTAGCGATGCTTAATTTTGCACATCACCAAATGTGCAAATATTCCTGTGATCATTGTAGTGTTCAGTGTACTGTAGATGATGGTGAAATGAACTCACTTGAGTATCTTCAGCTCACACACAGGATTCTTCAGTCCCTAGCAGAAAGTTTCTCTCCATCCAGGTCTCCTAATTTATCTCCACTCAGATCCAGTTCCTTCATTAATAATGGACTTTCACCCAGAACTTTAGTGAGATACTCACACGCTCCCTCTGCAGCAGGACTTTTAAAAAACCTACAGGAAGTAGATGCTAATTGTAAATTAAAAAATCTTGCTAAAATGTGATTCTTTTTGCAGCTCTCATCTTCCTTAAAGGCAGTGTTGCAGCATAATGGCTAGAGGTTATTTTCTGTTGCATGTACAATTTAAAAAAATATTTGAAGTCTTTAATCACCTGATGTTCTTTAATTTATAGCTTCCATCCAGTAGTAAATCATTGAGCTGCTTCACTCCTGATGGTCCAGGATCATTTCCTCTGAGATCAGCCGCACCGCACGGATGCGCTGTTTTCGTTCAAATCACATGTAGAAATACATGTAGAAAACGTATCCTTGTGTCGCGGCTGACACAGTATAGCGTACGCTGCTTGCGTTCAGCGGATTTTCTGACGATGTCTTTCATACTTTTCTGGACCTTGACAGTGTAAGTTACTTGGCAGTCAATGGGACAGTCACAAGCCTCCCGATTTTCATCCAAAATATCTTAAATTGTGTTCTGAAGGCGAACAAAGCATTTACGGGTTTGGAACGACATTGGGGTAAGTGATTAATGACAACATTTTCATTTTGGGGTGGAGTATCCCTTTAAGTAGTCAAATAGTGAAGCAGTGGGGAAATACATACTTAAGTTTTTCCAATCTGCACTGTGGATTTTCCAACAGAGGACAGATCTTCTCAATTCCGGAGTTTCCTAGTTTATTTCCACTCAGATCCAGCTCTGTCAGGTTTGAGGGATTTGAATTAAACGCTAAAGTCAGAGCAGCACAACCTTCTGCTGTAATACTGTTATTATTCAGCCTGCAGAGAAAGAATACAAAGACAGGAAAAATTATTGTTTATTTTAACCACAACACGCAACTATAATAACAAAAGGTTAAATCTATATGATTGTTTAACTAATTTTAGCGCTCACATACTTCAAAGAACAGCAATGTCATTGTTTGATTAGACTTCAAACATTTACAGACAGTTTGCAAAATATAAAACGATGTAAGATACTCACATCAGTGTGTTGAGTTTACAGTGTTTATCCTGGAGTAGAACAGCAAGCTTCTTCACATTTTTGTCTCCTAGTTCACGTTCACTCAGATTCAGCTCTCTCACGAGTAACGGGTTTTCACCCACAACTCTATTCACATACTGACAGGCTTCATCTGCAGCAGGACTCAAAAACCTGCAAAAGAGAAAATGAAGCAAGTTAAATTCAATACACTACTAAATTTGGTGTAACGAAACATAGAATCTAACTATATATAAAATGAGTTATCTTTGATTTACTTTTTGCATGCATTCATGAAAATATTTCTAAAAAGAATATGCATTTTTTCATCATATCTGACCTCAGTTTTACTTTACAGTTTGGATCCAGTAGTAAATCATTGAGCTGCTTCACTCCTGATGGTCCAGGATCATTTCCTGTGAGATCCAGCTCTATCAGGTGTGAAGGGTTTGATCTCAGAGCTGAAGCCAGAGCTTTATAACCTTCTTCACTGATACTGCAGTCTGAAAGTCTAGAAGAGAACAACAAATGCATTAACTACTCATTGAATAATAACACAATTCCATTTAAACAATGTCAATATTTTTCTATACAAATTATGTATTAAACCATTTTTACAACTGTAAGTGATGTTACAGACACAGATAATGTAAAAACCTATAATGAAAGTGTCACATTTACCCTTCTATTAACCTTACTTTTGGAGACTGGTGGATGTTAATTTAGATTAACCAAATTCAAACCTGAGTATCTGCAGTGTGCACTGTGAATTTCCAAGTAGAGTGGAAATTTCCATTACTCCAGAGTCTCCAAGTTGATTCCCACTCAGGTCCAGCTCATTCAGGTTTGAGGGGTTTGAATTAAAAGCTGAAGCCAGAGCAGTACAATATTCTTTTGTAATACTGATAAAATTCAACCTATAGAAGAGAGAACAAAGTAAAAAAACAAAATCAACAAGATTTCCATAAATTAGTTGTTTTGCAGCACTGTGCATTTGTTTTATATATTAAGATTTACTTACTTCAACTTTTCCAGTCTACACTGTACATTCTCAAACAGAGTAGACAAGTTCTTCATTTCTGAGTCTCTGAGTTTAGTCCCACTCAAAACCAGCTCTTTCAGATTTGAAGGGTTTGAATTTAAAGCTGCTACCAGAGCACAACAATCTTCTTCTGTGATAGAGCTGTTATTCAGACTGCATAAAGACAAACTAAATTTCAGTTTTCCCTACATTAAGGCGTGTTATCTTTCAGTCCATTACAGCTTCACTCCTGAATTTTTAATGGTCTCAAAGCTTGTCTCTCACATGTCGTTATTATTACTTGTATCACACATACTGCTGTATGTGACAACTGATGTCATGGATGATTACAAATACATAGTAATTCAAATATCACTTCACTCCTCGAAAAACACTAAAATGTGTTGTCCTGATGGCAATACTTACATCAGTATGTTAAGTTTACAGTGTTTATCCACCAATAGAGGAACCAGCTGTTTTGGGTCTAGTTCACGTTCACTCAGATTCAGCTCTCTCAGGAGTAACAGGTTTTCACCCAAAACTTTAGTCACATACTGGAAGGCTTTCTCAGCATCAGGACCCAAAAACCTGCAGAAGAGAAGCTTAGTTTGAATTCAGTTCACAAAATGTAGTGTATCATCTAATTATAATAGAAAAAAAAGCGTGAAATGGTTTATCTTTAATTTACTTTAATACAACAGATTACATTAGTGAAATTATGTTGTCTATAATAAAATAAGTAGTCTACATGTAATTTATTTTGTATTATTTCATCAGGTCTCACCTCAGTGTCTCGAGTTTACACTTTGGATCAAGTAGTAAATCATTGAGCTGCTTCACTCCTGATGGTCCAGGATCATTTCCTCTGAGATCCAGCTCTATCAGGTGTGAAGTGTTTGATCTCAGAGCTGAAGCCAGAGCTTTATAACCTTCTTCATTGATACTGCAGTTTGAAAGTCTGGAAGAGAAATGAAAATGTTACAATCCACTAATTAATCCATTCTAAACAATATTATCTCCTAAAAAGCTTGTTAATTGAACAAATTGAAAAATAATTTTCAAACAAAAGACCCAGAGACTTTTAATATGTTGTACATCATCTCACCTGAGTTTCTCCAGTTTACAATTATCTTTCAGTCCATGAGAGAGCAGCCTCACTCCTGAATCCTGCAGATTGTTATTACTCAGGTCAAGATCCTTCAGACTGCTGGAGTCTGAACTGAGAACTGAAGCAAGATCTGAACAGCTTTTTTCTGTAACCGTACACTCAACAAGCCTGCAAAAAACAGCTTGTCAAAATATACACTTTGTAATATGTGCTGTATACTGTACTGCTGCAGTATACTTGCTTGTCTCTCACAGGTCTTATTATTGGCTAACATATAGCTAGTTGGGTATGGTAATGTTTTCTGATTATTACTCCTTGTCTCTTTCAAAATGAGCCATGCCACAAAAATGTAGTTATGTAGTATATGCTAGAAAGACGCAAACACAGGATTACTTGAGCAACATAATAATAGAGATGCCTCAGAGGATTACTAGACATTGCACAATGCCAAGTTGTGGAAAAACAGTTTTTGCATTGCCTTCCTTGTTATTCAACATAGTCGGCACTGCATCATCTTTTATTTTCAATCTCTCTCTAAAAAACAAAGCCAGTTTTGAGCTTTTGAACTGTCTTGTTTAGAAACTGATCCATGTGTCACTATTGCTTTGTTACATATAATTTGATTTGTACTGTGAATTTATGTTTTTAACCTAAATTACCCATATTGTTTTCAGAGTACATCACAGCAGATTGTCAGTCATCCATCTATAATTTTAATATGCAAAACTGTTACCCAATCATAGCAGTGGGCATTTACTTCCAAGTCTTGAATGTGGCACGCCTATCAAAACGGCATGTGTTTTAAAGAGAGGGACAAAAACCAGATAGAAAATAGCCTACTACTTCTAAACTATGATGTATTTTTATGTAAAAATCTTGCTAGCATAGGGGAACCTAATGCACACTGCACAATTTTCAAAGTCATCAGATGACTGTTCTTCTCACACTATGTGTGTCACGAATCCGGTCCATGAACTTCCGTCTGCTTGCCACCAGAGGTCACCCTTCCATTACATTGACTCTCGCACTACACAAACTGTTGCATGTCATCCCGGACTACATATCCCATCATCCATTGCACTGATTGCACACAGCTGTAACCAATCACACATTCACTATATAACACTCACTCAGATCCCTTTCAGGCTGCCGAGTATTGTATGCGCATATCGCTAGTTGTGATAGCTACGTTACGGAGCCAACTTGAAGTTTCATAGTCTTAGCCTAGTCTTGCCTTGTCTGAGTCCTCGTGTTCTGATCTTTGCCTGTGCACTTTGGATTACCTCTCTCGTCTTGCCCTGTTCGGATACTGTTTGCCCCTGCCTGGACCTTTGCTTTGTACCTGGATTATCTCTCTAGTCTCGCCCCATCTTTAGGGCTACTAAAGTTTTTCAGTCAAGAGCAGTGAGTGATTTTCTGTCTTTCTGTTGTTGCTTGATTAACATCAATGACTCGGACAATAGCAACTAAATTAGGCTGCTATCCCTTTAAAACCGAATGCACAGCTGCAATGGATGCAATGTACTGATACACGTTCTCCCTACTGTTTACGTTCACTTAAGACGTAATCAACTGTGTTTACATGAATACTCGTCAAAACGGATAATTCAACATAATTTTGTGTGTAATTCTCCGTTCATGCGACGCAAAAGAGTACTCGCGCGCTGTGAGACGCGCTTTGTGTGTACGGTGTCTGCGCTCAGAAAACTGGACCGAATTGAGTTCTCTCTTGCGTTGTCAGATTTATCCATATGTCTGCTCTTCTCTTACTCCCACATATTGACATTTTTTTAACGTTTTATGCGACGTGCAGCAAGTGTATTTTAGCTTATGTCCCGCCGGTTCATATGTAGGCCTACGCATAACCTCAGAGCCACGCAGCAGATTCGTTCTGAATGAATCTCTTCCCAAATCGTCCCTCCCTAACATTTTTGTCTCGTTTTTATTCGTTGACGAAATTGTCAATAGATTTATGTGATAGTTTTTGTCATTCAAAAATAATTTTAGTTCGCTATCGTCTCGTAGTTGATGACAAATTATTCGTCAACGAAATTAACACTGATAGGAAGAACGTCTCAGGTTACTTATGTAACTTATGTAACCACCAAAACGAGACACTGCGTCCTCTAGGGGTCGCTATGGGGAACACCTTCAGTGTGACCGGTGTCTGAAGCATATATCTAAAAACGACAATAACATTGGCTGCCGACAGCCTATGACGTCACTACCGGTGCGACTATAGTATAAATAGGCACTGGGAGAACACGTCATCCGCTTCTTTGTCTGAAGCTTGCGTCTAGGCGAACACGTCATCCGCTTCTTCATCTGAAGCTTGCGTCTGAAGCATGGCAGGAAACCGAAAGGACGCAGTGTCTTGTTCCCTACTCAGGGAACCATGGTTACATTCCCTTTCAAGGGAACTTCGAACTGCGTCCTCTAGGGGTCGCTATGGGGAACGGTATACCCACGCCACCATGCTGAGGGGAGTGCATGCCAG
>NW_015652147.1:216147-218654 GCF_001515625.1 Sinocyclocheilus rhinocerous
TTAACAATTTTAGTAAAAAAAACTTAACAATATGAGTATGTTATGAATTCAGCTCAAGATTATATATCTGTTGAAGCAGGTGTTTATCAGACCATTGTTTATGGCCAAATGTATAAGTCCTGCTATTCAAAGCGTCATGAATGGAAAACAGTCATCATGGGTAAGAGAATATATTATTTCTCTATGTTTGCTTCTTATGAATGAGCAGTGCTGTGAATGAATCCTGAATATCTTGACAACAGGAAGTCAGTTCAGAGGAAGTCGAGCTGTCAGATGAGGAATACAAACCACAGTCTGAGTCAGACACTTCAGATGAGCAGCAGATCTGATCGAGCTAAACTCCTCTCACATGTACAGCTATCTGCATCCTCTGAGTTTAGTGAAGCTCTGAGATCAGACCTAACTGCTCTGGATGTGTCTGAGCGCAATGGAAAGTGAATCTTAAAGGCCAAATAAACATCATGTGTGAATGAAGAGTTGGACTGCCTCATGAGGAGCCGGTGACTGATGTTGAGACAGTTCTGCTGAATGTCACCGTCCCAGAAAGCAAAGCTCATCAGCCCATCATCACACAATGAAGAGGAGAGCAGTAAGAAAAGAGCAGCAGCGCTGAGAGAGGAAGAGAGGGAAAGCAGCGCGGCTGAAGAAGATCAGTGTGTGCAGTCAGCAAAAACCTCCTGATCAGCAAACTGTCACGAATCCGGTGCATGAACTTCCGTCTGCTTGCCACCAGAGGTCACCCTTCCATTACATTGACTCTCGCACTACACAAACTGTTGCATGTCATCCCGGACTACATATCCCATCATCCATTGCACTGATTGCACACAGCTGTAACCAATCACACATTCACTATATAACACTCACTCTGATCCCTTTCAAACTGCCGAGTATTGTATAGCGTTTATCACTCTCATAGCGATAGCTACTCTACGGAGCCTGTCTAGTTTTTCATAGCCTTATCTTAGTCTTGCCTTGTCTGTTTTCTCGTGTCCTGATCTTTGCCTGCGTTTCTCGGATTCCCCCTCTCGTCTTGCCCTATTCGGATACTGTTTGCCCCTGCCTGGACCTTTGCCTTGTACCTGGATTTATCCCTCTAGTCTCGCCCTGTTGATTCTGTTCGCCGATCATAGACCCACGCTAGCCCTAGGAATATTCTTGTGTCTTGCCCTTATATACCGGTTGCCACTGTCTGACCCTTGCACGTCTCTAACCATGTCTGTTAATGAAGCTTCGCACTTAGATCCGCACGTCTCACGTCTCGTCAGCCCCGTAACAACGCGGCAACAGGAGGTCACACATTGCACAACATTTTAATAGGAAGCAGTGTTAATTTTGACAGCAAATTTTAATTTAGTTGTAGTCATAATCTTTTGACTAAAATGCCATTTAGTTTTAGTCATATTTTAGTCATCTGAATTATTTTTAGATTTAGTCTAGTTTTAGTCGACTAAATCTACAGTTGACAATTATGACAAATTATTCGTCAACGAAATTAACACTGATAGGAAGAACGTCTCAGGTTACTTATGTAACCAGAACGAGAACCAAAACGAGACACTGCGTCCTCTAGGGGTCGCTATGGGGAACACCTTCAGTGTGACCGGTGTCTGAAGCATATATCTAAAAACGACAATAACATTGGCTGCCGACAGCCTATGACGTCACTACCGGTGCGACTATAGTATAAATAGGCACTGGGAGAACACGTCATCCGCTTCTTTGTCTGAAGCTTGCGTCTAGGCGAACACGTCATCCGCTTCTTCATCTGAAGCTTGCGTCTGAAGCATGGCAGGAAACCGAAAGGACGCAGTGTCTTGTTCCCTACTCAGGGAACCATGGTTACATTCCCTTTCAAGGGAACTTCGAACTGCGTCCTCTAGGGGTCGCTATGGGGAACGGTATACCCACGCCACCATGCTGAGGGGAGTGCATGCCAGTAAACCACAGCGAGCACTAAGTACCAACACTACCATAGCCATGGGAGTTGCCCCTGGGACGTTAGATGGCTGTCAGTGACATTATCCCATACGGCCAAAGGCCTAGGCTACATAGCCCCAAAACTTACCTGTTAGGGCCAGAACTCCTGGGCTCGGGGTAGAGCTCAAGGCTTGGAATCAGGAATAGATTCCTTTAAGGGGATACGACCAAGTGCCTAGAATCATACTAGGTCTAGGCCTGTCACCCAGGGGGCTACCGCTTGCTCTACATATGCTGAAGGAACTGTCTCAACAGACCCCTAATAGCAACACCCTGTTAAAGTAGGTATCCAGAGGATACATAGGAGGAGTCACTCACAAAGACTAAAGTCTCAAAACAAAAGAGATATACTTTATCAAAGTTAAGACTCTGCCACGCCCCCCTAAAACGGCTCGGAGAGAGCAAGAGAGAGAGAAAGAGAGAGAGAGAGAGCGAGCGCACGAGAGAGAGAGAGAGAGTGAGAGAGATAGAGCGCGAGAGAGAGAGAGAGAGCGCGAGAGAGAGAGAGAGCGAGAGAGAGAGAGCGA
>NW_015652147.1:218795-220043 GCF_001515625.1 Sinocyclocheilus rhinocerous
AGACCCCTAGTAGCAACACCCTGTTAAAGTAGGTATCCTGAGGATACATAGGTGGAGTGGTGCCCAAGGTGGAACCGGGGCTTAACCAACTCAAGAAAGGGCACGAAGCCACCGTGCGTAGCCCTTACCATACAGGATTTTTAGAAAAAACACAAATGCTTAGCATGCATACTTGCCACAGTGTGGATTTTAGAAAGTGCACAGGGACTTCGCGTGCACACCCAGGTGCTCTGGGAAAACATAGAACTCAACTCTTCACATGAGAGGAGAACTCCGAATTCAGAAAAGGGGGTAGCGTGCTCATAGGCAACCCTCTGATAGGGGAGCACTGTTAAACACCACCACGAGAACAGCCCATGGAGCAGGGAATTCAACTCCTCAGAAGGGGAGAGAACTCGAACGCTCGAAAGAAAGCACCATGCTTACAAATAACCCTTAACAGTGAGGGGAGCGACACTTTAAAAGTGTTTCAACAGAGACACACTAGTTGAGTGGAGCCCAAGGCGAGTACCGGGGGATAAGCCAAATCAGGGAAAGGGAACGAGGCTAATAACGTGTAACCCTTACCATACAGGATTTTAGATAGTGCGCAGAGTTCTATGCGTGCACACTTTCCACCATGTGGATTTTAGAAAGTGCGCAGAGTTCTTTGCGTGCACATTTACCACCATGTGGATTTTAGAAAGTGCACAGAAGCTTAGCGTGTGCACTTATCATAGTATGGATTTTAGAGATCTGCTCACAGATGCCCAGAAGTCCGCAGCCACTCAAGTCGGGAGCGGCAGGCTCAAAGACAACCCTCTGAGGTGAGAGAAGCACTGCCTGACTTGACCCGAATAGAGGCAGCTTATCAGGGAAGCAGCAAGCAGCCCAACTACCTGATGTCACTGCCACGGAGCGACTCCTAGCTAACCCTCACAAAGAGGGGAGCACTTCTTAGCTCGACCAGAAGGAGGCGCTAGATTTGAAGGGGTAACCCAGCAGGGCCCAATAAGAGACTGATATCTCGATAGAGAGCGTGGGTCTCGTATAACCAGACCCGATAGAATCTGAAGAAATAGCAGGACCCAATAACCAATAATGCGTATAGAGCTTAATGCTCCTCAGAGCAGAAGCACAAAGGAGGGGTTTCCACAGAAACACAAATTCCTCTTTCCTCAGGGAACGCAGTGTAATCCAGCCCACTCCACAGAGAGGTGATTATTGGTTCAACCATAAGGGCAGTGTGACAGTGAGGACCCACGGGCC
>NW_015652147.1:220541-220888 GCF_001515625.1 Sinocyclocheilus rhinocerous
CGAAGCATGTACTCAGAAGAGTACTGGCCCACGAGAAGGACCCACAGGTCCTGAAGTTGCAGCGTTATACTACGGGACCTGATGCTGGGAGACTTCCTCAGAAGCCCAGGTGGCGTGTCCAAGCCGAAGATGAGGGCTATCACCAGCCTGGAACCAGAACCGATGAGTGAACCATCACTGTAATCGGTCAACAGCAGGAGGTCCTGACTTAGCAGGTGGATCAAACCTAAAAGTCAAAAAAACAGAACAGGTCAGAGTAGCGCTGCAGAGAAAGGCTAGCATCAAATACACAAGAACTAGCAGTAGAGTAGATAAAAATGGATCGTACTCACCAACCATGGCTCCCG
>NW_015652147.1:222115-223094 GCF_001515625.1 Sinocyclocheilus rhinocerous
AACCGATGAGTGAACCATCACTGTAATCGGTCAACAGCAGGAGGTCCTGACTTAGCAGGTGGATCAAACCTAAAGTCAGAAAAACAGAACAGGTCCAAATAGTGCTGCAGAGAAAGGCTAGCATCAAATACACACGAACTAGCAGTAGAGTAGATAAAAATGGATCGTACTCCCCAACCATGGCTCCCGCGCATGACTCAGGCTCATGATATAGGCTGGAGGTGAAGTCCGAAGTCTGGACCCTCGTGGAATGAAGGATATAAAGGCAGCCGAGCACGGCTTGGCCTCCTTAACCTGAAGCACCACCATGGTGTGCAACGAGACTGCAGCCTGACCTGCTGCCGCCTTAAGAGAAGATGTCTCCCCCATGGAGAGATAGCAGGCCAGCGACTCTTCAACAGGTGGCATCTTCTCATAACCATTCTCATGCATCCCCTCGATGTTGGCATAACTAGTATGCTGGAATATGTGGATGAGGGACGAGAATGGATTTTTTTTTTTCAAGACGGAGTGCAGTATAATGTGGTTATCTGAGAAGGACATGATATAAACCATCTGTCCAATAACTGCAGACAGATCCACACTATACATTTCCTATATAAACAAAAGGAAATTACTAATAGGGAGAAATTAATTATAGGGAGACATTTCCCGTCAGGTCCTTTCCATGTTCTCACCGCGATGCAACGCGCAGCATGCATTCAGCTCCCGCGGGAGCTAAACACGCTCCGCTCAACCGCTAGATTACCTCGGAAATCAAGCGTGAACGAAAACTGCTGCCGCGAATGCATCGCTATTCCCGCGAGAGGCGAACGCACTCATGCAAACGCATCTACAAACGTGGAAAAATGGTGAAATACTCACATCCCCCTCAGTAGTCCCGCGAATGCATCAACGCTTGCTCTTCACCACATACACACAGCACTCAAGCTGTGTGAAGACGAAGAAGAGGATGACGTGTTCTCCCGGCGCCTATTTA
>NW_015652148.1:0-331 GCF_001515625.1 Sinocyclocheilus rhinocerous
GAATAGAGAGTGCTAGAGTTAGGGGGTCAAATAAAGATGGAAGAGTTGTGTTTTTAGCCGATTCTTGTTGGGCAGGTCATTCCACCAGGAGGGAACAATTAATTTAAAAGTCCATGAAAGTGATTTTGTGCCTCTTTGGGATGGCACAATAAAACGACGTTCACTTGCAGAACGCAAGCTTCTAGAGGGCACATAAGTCTGAAATAATACATTTAGGTAAAGGGGTACAGAGCCAGTGGTGGTTTTGTAGGCAAACATCAATGCCTTGAATTTTATGCGAGCAGCTATTGGTAGCCAGTGCAAATTGATAAACAGAGGTGTGACGTGCATT
>NW_015652148.1:615-1012 GCF_001515625.1 Sinocyclocheilus rhinocerous
TACATGAAAGTTCACTTACCACATACACAGAGTAAGGAGAAATGTCTGATAGGACGATGGCGAATGATTTGCAGATCCAGAGCACCAATGACAATCTTGTCAAATGTGTGGTAAGTACTGCCGCTCCATAGTACAGAGTCCTTGTGATCGCGAATCTCAAAAGTGAAAGTAAAATGAGAACGCGCAATCGAAAGCGGTTTCAATAGCGGCTCCCTGATGCCCGCAATTTATATACAGTCACCTATACTTACCCAACGATATAATTGCGAGGAATGAATCACGATGCTTATCGGCTCAACCTTAGTGTGACATGCATTCTTTTTGGTTCATTAAAAATGTATCTTGCTGCCGTGTTCTGGATTAATTGTAAAGGTTTGATAGAAATGGCTGAAAGACC
>NW_015652149.1:0-9641 GCF_001515625.1 Sinocyclocheilus rhinocerous
CTCTGCTCATGTGAAGGACACTCTAGAGGCGCAGAGCTGCTTTAGATGACTGAACACTCAGTATAAATCATGATTAAACTTAACATGGGAACTAGTTATCAGAACTATGTTATGTGGCTTAATGAGGAAAATAACAGCTCAATGCTGAACTTCAGCTCTCTATTACATGACAAACACTAGTCACTGTTTCATAACAGCCATTCAGCATTCTTATACTCATCTATTTCTCATAAAGAATCAATTAACAATGACTTCACATTCATAAACTCTCTGAACACATCCTCCCACAAACAGGGACAGTCAGTAATACTCAGTAAATATGAGATCAATTCACTTACAGCTGTTTTAAAAGGTTTGTAAAATGTAAATCAAATATTTGTCCCACCCATAAGACCAAACATTGCTTCTGTAAGTAAAAACACATTGTGCTATACGGCTTAAAAATGAAAACCAAATGCACATAAACTTGAAAGGGGTATGTAATAGTTGCATAAGACAGAAATAACAAAAGACAGCTGAGATAACAGACAAATAGCTCATATACAAATACATACAAGACTATTTTTGCAAAATGACATCAGTGAATAAAACAACAAAACAATTTGAGGTTTGTATTGTGTTGTTCTTTGAACTCAATAAAACTGCAGTGACTTCTAATTTCTCTTTATTTAACTGAAGGAAATTACAAAACATCTGATTATTAAACTTGTCCAGCAGCTCACTTTTATTTTTACATGTATAATAGTACATTTCTATTAAGCAACACCAAAACAAACACCATTCATGACATAAACATTTGATTAATAAATTAAATATTTGCATTGCACGCTATCAGATGTTTGACTCACAGTTTTGGCTGCTCAGCAGGTCACTGTATGGAAATATATGGCCGCTTGAGGAAATCAGGTGCAAAACACTGAGCTTTATGTTTAGATCAGGTGAAGGAACAACCAAAGGATTAATATATTTGAATGTATGCTCATCTGTCCTGATGTGTGGTGGTTTATCTCCATCTCTCCTCCATGTCTCTCTTCTTTCTCTCACTTTCAGTTCTGAACTCAAAGAGGTTTTGATAAGAAATCAGTACACTGAACCATTCTTACACTTGCATTGTAAATGGAAGGGATTTTTTTCAAATATATATTATATAAAGCTGTATGATATTCCAGTGTCTAATGCACAGAGATGTCCTATAATCAAACTGCTCTGGCAATAACTCATTTAATAAAAATTTTAAAAAAAAGTTTACTATAAAAGAAAATACAATAGAACAGAATAGTCTACTGAAACTTATACTTGTAAAAAATAAATACAAATAAAAGTAAAATAAAATAAATATAACATATATATAACATTTTAAAATATTAACTACTGTACTATATTTTGATTATTTAAAGTTGTAGAATATTATTGGGATGCCATCCAATATACTTTATAATGTCTGTGAAATTTTATTCATTATCAATTAGCACACAACCTGCATTTTCATGACTCATCTAAAACATATATAAAACATTTCTACTCCTTGCATCTTAATAACAATTTATGGAGGTTAAACGAGGCAAACAGCATGTTTGTTTACATTTACATGTATATTTACATTCATTCATTCAGCAGTTTTTAGCCAAAGTGATTTACAAATGAGGACAAATACAAACAACAGCGATTCAACAAAAAGGAAATCAGGCATTTTAAGTGCTGCAGCACGAGGTTACAGATAGTAATACAGCTACATACATACCTACAGTACTGTACAAAAGACACATTAGATGCTTCACTTTTGTCTTCTGCATTGTACAGACTGTTTTTTTTTTCTTTTTCTCATATTACTTAATAAAATTATAGTTATGTCAAATTTACTCTGACAAATGACACAAAACACAAAGTCTAAAGTAGCCGTGGAACTGAAAGTGTGCATGAGTGGAAATATGCACACAGATCAGATGCACACAGATCAGATGTTCATCTGTTCCTGCATTAAATAGAAAAAACCGGATCCACTGGATTAACTTGCTTTAAAATGTTTTTCATTATTCTTATGAACATTTATTCAAAATAAACCAAGCCCTGTGTGTTTAATCTGAATGAAAAGATTGAAAAAGAATGACAAGCTAATAACATGATCAATGTTGAGATGAATGCTGACGTGCGTATACAGAAGAAGAGTCCTCTAACATGACAGCAAAAACTAGGAAACAAACCGCAAGGCCTAACAATTACGATTAGATGGGAAAATACTACAAGAATGGCAAAACTGTGGTAAACAAATTCAAACAGAAAGAACTAACAAAATCATGGAAACATACAATTTCAAAGTGTAACTCCATGAAAAAACTTTGCGGTTTATATCTCACAACGATGTGACGAGGCCTAGCGCGGTAGCGCTTTTAAACACTAGGATAAAGTTAAGATATCTAGCAATTTTAGGCGTACTTACCAGAGATCAGTTTGTGAAAGAGTTAGAACAAGCATTTGTGTTTGTGTTGTTAGACCATATTGTTCTTATTGCCTCTATAAAGATTTGTACGTTTATATTCATTTATGAATGCTGTTACAGAATTTGTCTTAGTGACATTCAATGGAATATTTTATTAAAAGATAACGCTGAGGACTGTTTGAGTAACACTCTGTCAAGTGATCGCCCAACTACCGGAAACATGTAACTTTATTATGGTTATTTAAAAAATACATATAAGCTTCACGCCTGACACTTTTGTAATTGACTATAAACTAATATTTAAGCTAAACAAACATTTACAATTGTGAAAAATTAAAAGAATTAAGAGATGTTGAAAACTGCTGCCCTAATGTATTCTTAAAGCCAGACATGGCAACGCTCAGTTACAGTCGTACCTGTTTCCAGGAACAAAACTAAAAGGCTGAGGCCTAAATCACAAAGACTGAATAAAACGGATTGAATCATCGCTTTCGCTTAAAACAACTGATTTGTTAAAGTCGTGTTTAGAGACGAGTACAAAGAAAATAGCGTTTCCACACCATCTTCAACTTGTAATGTGTAACTTTATGCATTCTAAATGAAATAGATGTACATGAAACAGAGAAATAGTACGATTGAGACCTTGTGTTGCGTGGTCGCTTCGTGGACAGACCAGAAAATGCTCTAAAAGTACAATCTCACTTTAAACACTCTCTCGACTTTCATTTAATTCTCGTATACTGTGTTTGTTCTCGTTTTTCCAGCGAACATTTTTGACCAAAATCTGAGAATAGTCTTCATCTAAAAAACTGTACAAAAACAATGACAAAGGTGTACAGCTAGTGGGGCAGGTGATCAAATCAACATTAAAAACTCTCACAATAGTTTAGAAAAGAGTATTTCAGTATCAGGTATTTGTTATACCGATACATATTTCTGTTGTGAAAACATATTTCCTGTATAAACGACTATGTCTATAACCTTTTCAAAGTGGGTGTATTATAATGTTATGGTTCTCGCATTACAACAAGTCGACATAGCCCCTCTAGCAAATCTGCCAAAAGTGGACAAAACAGAAGAAATGTAGCACTCGCTAGATGATTATAATTGTGGCCTATGGGAAGTACACGCAGTCCTAGGCTTTAATGTCGAGCGGGAATGTTGAAAGAAACGAGTATGACAAATAAAATGTGAACATCGTCATCAGCTATCTGAACATGAGCTCTAGATGTATCGGTGTAAGAAAAAAAAAAGTAAAACAAAGTTTACAAAAATATACCAAAATGATCACGAGTGGTTTTTCGGTATTCATATGATAATTATCTTAGTGTTTTGTGTTCTTCAGTTACATAGGGATTTTGTTTGCACAAAAATTCCTTCATATTTTGTGTCTGTAGCCTTTTCAAGAGAGTGTGCAACCTCAAACTTTACTGAATGTGTAGCTTTCAGAGCAATGGCTAGATATGTTTCAGTTGTAAGTGTAAAACAGCAAGACTTACTTTTCATGTTGACGGTTCATTGTATGGATATGGAAATGGATAATTGTCCTAAAAAGAAATACCGACTTAGTCAAACGCTCTCAAGTAGAAGTTTTCTTAATTTTCATTAATTTCTATAAACGCTGAATGCTGACCGCTCTTAGAGAGAAGGCCTCGCCTACAGTACCTCAAACTTTACTGAATGTGTAGCTTTCAGAGCAATGGCTATGTTTCAGTTGTAAGTGTAAAACAGCAAGACTTGCTTTTCGTGTTGACGGTTCATTGTATGGATATGGAAATGGATAATTGTCCTAAAAAGAAATACCGACTTAGTCAAACGCTCTCAAATAGAAGTTTTCTTAATTTTCATTTATTTCTATAAACGCTGAATGCTGACCGCTCTTAGAGAGAAGGCCCCGCCTACAGTCATAGTAATGACATATACAGTCCAACAAACAAAATTTGTACAGCGTCATCCATAACCCTAACCCTAAGTAAAATGACAGTCACAGTAGATCGAGACAAGGTTTTTCTGTAAGATCGAGAGGAGGGTTTTCTGTATATACATTATGAGCCTTTTCTTAAATGATGTATACACTTTCTGGGTAACTAGGAAATTACAACTGTGCCCCATAGAACTTGTTTGGGGTCTGTATAGAGGGAAAGCATGGACGATAAGGTTTATTCTGTATCTATGTGAGTGCATAATAATAATAACGATAATAATAATTATAATAATAATAACTTTTAAGAAAATGGTAATAAACAGTTGAAAGAAGCTCGGCTGATACATGGTGAAATGGATGGTGAAAAATCCACATTCTGATGCATTAGAAAAAGTATTAGAAAGGCATGAAACCATGATACAATAGCAAAAATCTTGAATAAAATGTGATGAATGAATGTAGAATATGTTTTCTTTGAACGGTTAAGAAGTTTAATCTAGACCCCTGCATTATTTAGACCCCCAAATAAGACCAGTTCCACTCGGATAATGAACACCTCGGGGAAAAATCATTTGAAATGTAGGTTTGTCAAAAAGAAAGCATAATATTTTATCTGGTTTAGTTGTATTTAAAAATAAATAAATAAAATAAATAAATAAAATTCCTTTCTTAAAAACATTGTGTCAAACTTATTTTGTAGCCTGATTCTCGTCTCGTCGTGTATTGACCACATATTTATCAGACTTATAAAAGCAGTGTGAACCTTCATAGAAGTATTAAAGTAAGTCTTATAAAACAAAGAGATCCGATTAATGACATTGTGTCAGAACACAACGGTATGAAAATTCATTTGGTAAACTTTTATTCAAATTTTCAAGCTAGATTAAAAGAGCATAATACAAATTGCACAATAATTGATTTTGGGAAAAAGTTGGAAAACTATCTTGTAGTGTTTTCATCCCATGGTCGGCGGTGTTGCCCTAAGTGGTTGACTTTCCTGAATGGTGTTTGTGTGTGTGTGTGTGTGTTGAGGTACTGTTTGGAGTTGGCATTCCCTATTTTTAAAAACGCTGCAAAAACATGATTATTTTGTAATATAATGTTTTGAATCTTTGTAAAAATAAGAAAAGTAAAGTCATATACGTGAAACACGGTCCACCTTAAAATGTAACATATTGTATATAGGTTTTAACGGTGTAGGTATTTTCTACCGCAGGATATCAGGAGGAAGAATACGTATCATGGTGACATGAGTCGCATTTGGAATGTCTCTTCTCGTATCTGTAGTTGACTTAAGCCTGACAAGTTGTTGTTTAAACAGACTTTTTAAATGAACCGGAACGTTATTTGGGCAAAGGACTAGTTCCTGTTAAAGTCATAATCTCTCTCTTCAAAGATCAGCAGACAAGCGGTTACATAAGGTCTGTCTACATATATTTTAGAGTAGATAAACAATAGTTTATTTTCAGCGAAGGCTATGTTTCACCCAGATATTTATCACGCTGATAAAGGTTGGTTCAGAAAAATACAACTATATAAGTGTAGAACTAGATAATAGCTACATGCTCGCCCTAGTAATAATTTAAGATATGTACACTTTTTTATTTAAGATGGAATATGTTTTGAAATAAACTAAGTACAAGTATCCTTTAAAATTATAAACTAAGTTTTGAACAGGTACTGCTGAATAAAAATCATAATTTAGGTTACATTTGCATGTAAATAAGTAAAACATGTTTGAAATGTTATGTTTGTACGGTTATGGTGGATAACGTAGAATTAGTTCAGTTCTAGTCAACTGTTAGTTCGAATAATTAACATAATTTAATTAAATTACATTATAACAATATTTTAAGTGTATTGTTTTATGCTACATTGTGTGTGTGTGTGTGTGTGTGATGGTAGTGTGATTTACATTTGGTCTTTTATCAGTAATACATATCCAATTGAAGATCATCACCACCTCACATTAGATTATTACAAAAACTCCAGAGAAAAAGACAAATAAAAACATGAACAAATAAAAATGAATAGCTTTTAATAGCTGAGAAACAGCAACGGGATCAATGTTGGATGATTTGTCGTGGCTTTGCTGCATTACCAGACATTCATACAGACCTTCTTACAAAAGCAATAATAGCCTGTTGCGTCATTTCCATGGAGATCTCACTCAAGCGGCACACCCTTACCTGTGCTTAGCGACAGGCGTCTGCTCTCCATTTACAATAATGCGCTCTGTACATTTATCATTAAAATAATGTACCATTCACAGGTGACGAGCTCAAAGCAGAGAGAAAAAGAAGACCTTCAGTCGTTTCTCACAATTAAATCAAGCAATGTAAGTATCTGAATTGTGCTGTGTCAGTGATTCTCAAAGCAGACAGCACACATCATATTAGTAGTGCATAGTAAAGCTGTATTAACTATGCAAATGCTGCAGACATTTATGCAGACCTGCTTTGCTCCTTTTGGGCTATATAGTGTGAGAAATCTTGAGGTCATCATCCAGAATCGCTAATGACGTGTAATGATCTCGATGGTTTGATGTTAATAGATTCAGTTTTAAACAAGTTTTAAGAGATATCATAATGTAAAATCTGCTTTTCTTCTTAAACTCGACTGTAAACTATTTCATCCACACACTTGTTTGGCAAAACAGTGTTTCTGTGACTTCATATGAGGTCCATTGTTTGAAATAAATGCATCTCACCTTGACATCTGTCAGAGATGACGCTCATCAGTATTTGTGACACACCCTTCACAGTCTCTGGATCTATAAAAGCTGGAAGCAGATCAACACATCCTGACTGACATCATACTAGTTTGCTACAGAAGAAAGAAGACAACAGATGCCCCCCAAAAAACAAAGAAAGATGTCTGACTCTCGTGATGCAAGGCAGAACAAAACTTTCAACCAAACTGTTGAAAGTATAAGAACACTGTGTGAAGAAAGTGAAGGTAAGAGAAGAAAGATGTCATGTGAGTTTTTACCTTTTGCCATTTTTCAGCAAATAATTTTCATTAGGTAAATATAAATTATGTTTGACTCACTGCTCATTAAAATAATTTATTAATAAGACAAAGTCCTCCTTTGTAATTCAATCTGACTTTATTTATTGAAAATAAATTGAAAAGGTACATAAAGGTTTAATGTTTTTGTGACGTCATCCCTAACTTTTTTTTTTTCAATAATTTTCTCACTTTCCAACATATGGAAATTGTGCTTGTTTTAAAATGAACCACACGATTATACAATACTGTGCAGTCTTACGCATGCTTGACTCAAAATATGTTTGGAATGTTGATTTTGAAACAACACTGGACCCTACTGACTTTCATAATATGGACAAAACCCCCACTGATATTTCTCAAAATGTCTTTACGGAAGAAAGGAATTCATACAGGTGTGGAATGAAATGGGGGAGTAAATGATGGCCAAATTTACATTAATTATCCCTTTACACATTATCCCATCACATTTTATGATGTTAAATTTGCATTACATTTGTTTATATTTACTAGACAGGCTAACCTATCAAAGGCAGTTATAAGACAATTACATGTATAGGAAATTTTGTCTGATCGGCAACTCTTAAAATTTCACTCCAGTATTTCCAGCAGCATCTAATGCGTCTAATGCCAGTGACCAAACCTAACATTTGTTTAAGACACACCCTCATGTATGACAAGACTTTCCTCATTACATATTCCAGTGGGTTAAGTTTTTGATCTAAGCAGTTCTACAGATGTTCATTGCTATCATCTGAGATTTTAACAGCACACAAAAAAAGACGACAATAGATCGTTCAGAAAAAAAAGAGAAGATGCCTGAAACAAAAGTAACTTTGAAAAGTGCTCAGAAAATTAAACACTCCTTTGAAAAAATTAAAGGTAAGGGAAGACAAAGTTATCTATCTATTTATGTATTTATGAATTCATTCATTCATTTATAAATCTAATGTAAATTCATGTTCTAGTTTCACTTAATGTTGACAAATTTCAGGTAAAATAAACAAATATTAAAATAAAAACTATTAAAAAAATGCAATAGTATAAATCTGATTTGATGTTCTTTACATGTATTGCAGAATACTTAAAAAATGCAGTAGCAGGTTCAGATTTTGTGTACATTTGTGAAATGGAGTACAGCTATTATTATTTTTTTATATACTGAAAGTGGATGAGTAGTTTACTCACTTTTTTATTAATCTGATTAATTCAGACCAATTTGCAGATGTGGACAATAGTAACAATGGGTGTAGAGGCACACATTATTCTAAAAAGTAATTCAGGGGACTTGTTACCACAACTTAAACAAATGAGTGGTTGCAAGTTAAAAAACGTTTCCCCTTGATGCCCAAAGTGCCCTTCTGTCAAGGCATTTTTTTTTTGTAATTAAACGCCCTTTTGTGAAGACCTGCCCAATGTAACTATTAGTAAAATTAATGAATAATAATTTAGCCATGAATAAAATTATTCACATGATGGTGTGACCTTTCACCTGACGATCTCATCCAGGACGATCCCCCACTTTAGTAATTTAGCACGCTAGCAGATGCTAGGGATGGGCGATACCACTTATTTTGTTTTTGATACGATACCGATACTTTTAAAGGCCAGTATCGTCAATATCGATACGATACAATACTTCTAAACTGAACTTTTAAATTATTAAATTACTAAGAGTAAAATGGGTAATGATACTAACTTTATATTTGAAATATTTTAACATTCAGTACACCTTAATTGCAACATATTAAGTAATATTTTTGTTTACACATGGTTAAATATGTTTACTGTAGTGGTAACCATGGAAATAAAAAAATAAA
This sequence comes from Sinocyclocheilus rhinocerous, assembly GCF_001515625.1. Taxonomy (NCBI): domain Eukaryota; kingdom Metazoa; phylum Chordata; class Actinopteri; order Cypriniformes; family Cyprinidae; genus Sinocyclocheilus; species Sinocyclocheilus rhinocerous. The sequence goes on from NW_015652149.1 coordinate 9,191, forward strand.
TAAAAAACTATAGTTGAACTACGATCACTTTAGTAAAACCATGGTTCATTTTCATAAGGGACTGCCAGTGACAGGCTGTTGCAAGCATAAAATGCAACATTTTTATTCTGACAGTGTATGATTTATACTAACATTACAGAATATAAAATGATCAATATGAACTTTTAACGTTCAATTTAAATAAATGTAATAGCACAAACTATGTAGTCTACAATTTCAGTTTATTTATTGTGAAATAACTCAAACATATATGTTTTTTTTCTGTCCTCTGAAAAGCATTGTTCTGGGCTGCCGTTCTCAAAAGCATCAATGGTTTCTTATGATCTTATGACGCAGCCCTGTTTGAATGCACTGTCAGAAGTGAGTGAACACACTCTGTGATTGATTGGTTCTGTCTTGCAACATTTGCGTGTTCAGATGAGCAGGAAAATAGTTCTATCCTACACAATTA